>NW_007808599.1:0-1016 GCF_000696425.1 Galeopterus variegatus | reverse complement strand
TTGATAAAAGATTTCAGTAAAGTTGCAGGATACAAAAATCAACACACAAAAATCAGTAGCAATTTTATACTTGAAAAATGAACTAGCAGAAAAAGAAATCAATAAAGCTAGCCCATTTACAATAGTTACAAAATAAAAGTACCCAGGAATAAATTTAACCAAGGAGGTGAAAAATCTCAAAATGAGAACTATAAATCACTGTTGAAAGAAATTGAAGAGGACACAAAAAGATAGAAAGATATTCCATGCTCTTGGATTGGAAGAATTAACATTGTGAAATTGTCCATACTTCCCAAAGTGATCTACAGATTCATTGCAATCCCCACCAAAATACCAACGACATTCTTTACAGAAATGGAAAAAAAAAAATCCTACCGTGCATATGGAACAACAAAAGACTCCAAATAGCCAAAGCAGTCCTGAGCAAAAATAGATATATAAATAAATAGATAAAGCTGGAGGCATTGCACAACCTGACTTCAAATTATACTGCAAAGCTATAGTAATCAAAACAGCATGGTACTGGCATAAAAGCAGACACTCAGATGAATGGAGTAGAATAGAGAACCCAGAAATCAACCCACAAACTTACAGCTAAATGATCTTTGACAAAGGCACCAAGAACTTACACTAGGGAAAAGACTGCCTTTTCAATAAATGGTACTGGGAAACCTAGACATCCATTTTGTAGAAGAATTAATCTAGACCCATACCTCTCACCATATACCAAAATCAATTAAAAATGGATTAAAGACTTAAATATAAGATCTGAAACTGTAAAACTCCTAAAAGAAAATATAGGGGAAACACTTCACAAAGTAGGTCTGGGCAAAGACTTTATGAGTATGACCCCCAAAGCACAAACAACTAAAGGAAAAATAAACAAATGAAATTGTATTAAACTAAAAAGCTTCTGCACAGCAAAAGAAATGATTAACAGAGCAAAAAGACAACAAACAGATTGGGAAAAAATATTTGCAAACTATGCATTTGACAAAGGACTAATTTCCAGAATA
>NW_007808598.1:0-1016 GCF_000696425.1 Galeopterus variegatus | reverse complement strand
TCTGGGAACCAAGGACAAAGATTCCGCAAGAAATCAAAAAATCTTGGGTCCGGCCCGGTGGTGCACTCGATAGAGTGCAGCGCTTGGGAGCGTGGCGGCTCTCCCACTGAGGGTTCAGATCCCATATAGAGACCGGTCCACTCACTGGTTGAGCGTGGTGCGGGCGCAACAATGAGGGTGGCGATCCCGTTGCCGGTCGTGGTACAGGCGCGACACTGAGGGTTGTGATCCCGTTACCCGTCACGAAAAAAGACAAAAAGGAAAAAAAAAAAAACACAAAAAGAAATCAAAAAATCTTAATAGATCAGTTGTTTTAACCTTTACTCCTCACATCTTTAAAACCTTTTGTAACTGTCTTATGTAGACATCATGACAACTTAATTCTTGTCCTGTTATCGGGTGTGCTTACTCACCTTATCCTGACGCGGCAGGTTCCCATGGCAGATGAAGGTTTTACTCTTTTGTTTTCAGGGTCGACCCTCCGATGCACCGTCTTCCTCACGGTATCCCCCATATCCAGTGCCCCACGTTTTGGCGCCATAAATGTCCTGGCCCGTGGGATATTCAACCCAGACCCTGGAGGGGGGAGTGGGAATTGGATGGGACAAGAGACACGAGAAATGGAGACAAGACAGTATTCTGATCAAGTCTCATTTATTAGCCAGAAGGTTACAGCTTATATAGCCAGCAAAAGGGAACAGCAGATAAGGAAGTATGCAGCAGATGTTTTCTGGGAAAAGCCACAGGGCAAGTCGTTCCAGGAAACGGAAAATTCCCATTATCTATGGCAAGTTGCAAAGTCACCCACACCCATAGTGCACACAAGGGGGAAGGATGGAAGATAACAGCAAACAAGTCTCTGAAGCCTCGAGGCAATAGCCTGGCTCTATGGGGGACAGGCAGGCTCTTAGGCAACAGCCGACCTCTATGGCTCCAGACAGAATTTAATTATCACCACTCAATGCCAACCCTCCTTTCTCATGGCTGAGGTGATTGGAAGCATATGTGGAGATAAA
>NW_007808597.1:0-1016 GCF_000696425.1 Galeopterus variegatus | reverse complement strand
GAAAACAGACATAAAATTGTGGAAAAAAGCATGATATAAGCAATTCACCTCCTTAATTGCTTGCATTTATGTCAAACCTTCTATTTGAGATGGGATTAAAAATAGATCATATTTTTTGTTATTCATGCCTGTGGGGGAAAAATAGATGGTATTTCTCGAGCATTTATTATGTGTTCATTACTGTTCTAAAAGCTTTAAATATATAAACATATTAAATCTTCATAGCAGCACTATGTAATAGATTTAATTTATTCACCCTATTTAAAGATGAAAAAAGGAAGAGACAGAGAAGTTAAGCAACTTCTCCAGGGTCACATATGCATTGTCAGAATTCAAACAAAACTATTCGGATCTGTTTCACAGGATTGTATTCACTAAGCTGTATTGCTCCTCTAAATTTTAATGCCTGATTATTGAAAGACAGATTTCTGAAGCTAGTAATAAATTATTTGCCTAGTTCTGAATAATACTGCATATGAGTTGAAATATGATACCCTTATGGGCACCATAGAAATCTAGTCTTATAAATTTCTAACAAGCATAACCAGAAAGAAGAATCTGTGAGCAAAAATGGTTGTAAATTTTACTTTAAAAAAATTTTACTTTTTTTTCTTTGTTTTTACTTGCCAAATTTCCAAACACAATTAAAATGCTAGTATTCATTAAGAATCTCCAAGAATATGGAATGTTTAACAAACTTGGAACAGTTTTTGTTAAAGTTCCATATGAGAATTGAATTCTGTGCAACATTTAAAAAAAATTGTTTTAGAGAAGTTTTTAATTTTCCTTTCTAGACTATACCATCTGGTGCTGAGCTTATACTCAGATGACAGATGAAAATGACTGGTCATTATGACACAGCTAATGCAGTAGATCTGTGGAAGTGTACTTAAAAGTTTTTGTAAGAAAAGGAAAACTCTGAAAAACAGAGTCAACTTGAAAAAAAAAAAAAAAGAAGCCAAAAGAGCAAACCAAAAGAAATAATACAAAAGTATCCATTAGAAAAAATGGCCAAA
>NW_007808596.1:0-1016 GCF_000696425.1 Galeopterus variegatus | reverse complement strand
AACTTGTTCCCTCCTTCTGAAAGTTCAGTGTACTATTGTAGTTCCTGCCTTCTTTCTTCCTTCCTTCCTTTGCTGTGAATGTCACAATTTGATTCTATTTTATGGCTGAGTAGTATTTCATTGAGTATATAGACCAAATTTTCCTTATCCAGACACCATCAATAGAAATTTAGATTGGTTCCATATCTCAGCCATTGAAAATAGAGCTGCAATGAACATGGAGTGTGGGTATCCCTTTGACATGGTGATTTCCAATCCTTCGGGTATATACCCAGAAATGGGATTGCTGAATCATAGGGTAGTGCTTTCTGTAGTTGTTTGAGAAACCTCCATACTGTTTTCCATAGTGGATGTACTATTTTACAGTCCCACCAGCAGGGTAGAAGAGATCCCCATTCTCTGCATCCTCACCAGCATTTGTTATTTTGTTATTCACAGACTTTTTAATAATGGCCATTCTAACTTGAGTGAGATGATATCTCAATGTTGTTTTGATTTGCATTTCCCTGATGATTAGTGATGTTGAGCATTTTTTCATGTACCTGTTGGCTATTTGTATGTTTTCTTTTGAAAAATATCTATTCAGCTCTTTTTCCCATTTTTTAAAAATTGGATTATTTGGGTTTTTTTCACTGTGAAGTTGTTTGAGTACCTAGTATACTTTGGATATTGATCCCTTGTCATATGTATAGTTTGCAAATATTTTCTCCCAGTCTGTATGTTGTCTTTCTGCTCTGTTGAGTGTTTCTTTTGCTTTACTGCAGAAGAATTTTAGTTTGATATAGTCTCATTTGTTTAATTTTTCCTTTGTTGCTTGTGCTTTTGAGATCTTATTTGCAAAGTCTTTGTCCAGTTCTACTTCTTGGAGTGTTTCCCCTGTGTTTTCTTTTAGTAATTTATGGTTTTGGGTCTTACACTGAAGTCTTCAATTCATTTTGAATTGATTTTGGAATACAGTGAGAGTTACAGGTCTAGTTTCACTCTTCTGCATATGAATGTCCTGTTTTCCCAGCAGC
>NW_007808595.1:0-1016 GCF_000696425.1 Galeopterus variegatus | reverse complement strand
AAAGAAAGAAAGAAAGAAAGAAAGAAAGAAAGAAAGAAAGAAAGAAAGAAAGAAAGTAAAGAAAGAAAAGAAAGAAAGAAAGACACAATGCCCTTAAACTTGTAATCTATAGTTATATATGTGCTCTTTGATCAAATGCATTAGCCAACAACAAAGAAAGAAAGAAAGAAAGAAAGAAAGAAAGAAAGAAAGAAAGAAAGAAAAGAAAAGAAAGACACAAAGAAAGACACAAAGAAAGACACAAAGAAAGAAAGAAAACGACTAAAGATACTAAATTATAAGAAAGAAAGAAAGAAAGAAAGAAAAACACTAAAGATAATAAATGAATTCAGCAAAGTTGCAGGGTACCAGATCAACACTCAAAAATCAGTTCACCAAAAAAAAAAAAAAAAGGACGAAAAGAAAATTAAGAGAATAATTGCATTTCTGATACCATCCAAAATAAATAAAGAAAGAAAGAAATAGGAATAAATTTAACCAAGGTGGTAAAAAAAACCTTGTATACTGAAAAATATAAAACCTTACTGAAAATAAAAAAAAAAAAAAACCTAAATAAATCGAAAGACATCTCAGGTTTATGGCCGGAAAGACTTAACATGGTTTAGATCGAAATATTCATCAAAGGGTTCTACAGATTCAGTGTAAATCCCTATTAAAATTATAATAGCAATTTATCTCAGAAATACAGAAGCTGATCTTCAAATTCATATGGCACTGCAAGCGGTCCCCAATAGCCAATACAATATTGATAAAGAAAAACAAGGTGGGAAGACTCACATTTATCAACTTGAAAATGTACTGGAAGGGCCGGCCCGGTGGCGCACTGCTGCAGTGCGCCGCTTGGGAGCGCGGAGGCGCTCCCGCCTTGGGTTCGGATCCCACATACAGACCGGTTCCCGCTCACTGGCTGAGCGAGGGGCGGGTGCAGCACCGAGGTTTGCAATCCCGTTGCCGATCCCAGTCCGGTACGGGCGCAACACTGAGGGTTGCAATCCGTTGCCGGACACGAAAAAAGA
>NW_007808594.1:0-1016 GCF_000696425.1 Galeopterus variegatus | reverse complement strand
ATTAAAGAATGGGCAAAAGACCTTAATAAACATTTCTCAAAAAAAGACATTTAAATGGCCATTAGGTACATGGAAAAATGCTCAACGTTACTAATCATCAGGGAAATGCAAATCAAAACCACAATGAGATACCACCCCACTGAGGTTAGAATGGCTATTACCAAAAAGAAGACAAGTGCTGGTGGGGGTGTGGAGAAAAGGGAACACTCACACACTGCTGGTGGGGGTGCAAACTAGCACAACCACTATGCAAAACAATATGGAGTTTCCTGAAAAATTAACAATAGAACTTCCACATGATCAACCAATCCCTTGGGCCAAGCCCATGGCACACTCGGGAGAGTGTGGTGCTGGGAGCGCAGCAGCACTCCCATCACGGGTTCGGATCCTATATACGGATGGCCAGTGCGCTCACTGGCTGAGCACAGTGCGGCCAGTCTCAAAAAAAAAAATTACTAAACCGATCCCACTACTGGGCATAGATCCAAAGGAAATGAAATCAGCATGTCGAAGAGATATCTGCACTCCCATGTTTATTGCAGCTCTGTTCACAATAGCCGAAATACAGATTCATCCCCAGTATCTAACAGCAGATTAATGGATAAAGAATATGTAGAATATATACACAGTGAAATACTAGCCAACCAGAAAAAGGAATAAATTCCTGTCATTTGAGACAACATGGGTGGACCTGGAGGTCATCGTGCTAAGTGAAATAAGCCAGGCACAGATAGGCACATACCCCATGATCTTACTCAAACACAGAATCTATAAAAAAGGAGAGAGAGACAATGTCATAGAACCAGAGAGTAGAACAGTGGTTACCAGAGACGGGGGAGGGCAGGAAGGAGGGGGGATGATGGAGGTGGGTCAACAGGCAAAAGTTGCAATTAGATTGGAAGAATAAGTTCTGGTGTTCTATTGCATGACAGGGTGATGATGGCTAACAGGTACCGTATATTGAAAATTAGCTAGAAGAGAGGCCTTCGAATGCTCTCACCACAAAGAAATGATAA
>NW_007808593.1:0-1016 GCF_000696425.1 Galeopterus variegatus | reverse complement strand
TAACATTCTTCTTTCTTTCTTTGACCTCTAACAAGTTGCAACAAACCTGTTCCAGGTTCAGAGAATTTCTGAATAGTATTATATTTTAACAAAACCAAATCTTATAAAATGGACAAGCAGCTAAAAAAAATCTCCACAAAAAACATAAATTGACAGTATTAGTAATAGACTAATAATACACAAGTACTAGTTCCTAACAGTAATTAGTAATAGACTAATAATACATAAGTAATATATACAAGCAAACAGGGAATGTCAGAGCATACACTTTTATTACAGCATAAACACTTTGCCAACAACTATAGAATAAAACAAATACCAGTATAAAAAGATTTCAAAGGAAGATGACAAAAATTGAAATGATCAGAAAACAACTGGAAATGTGCATTTGATTCCCATCCAAGTGGTATGCCTTGAGATACTGGTTAATAACAGTGTTATACCGTCATGGTTAGCAAAACTGTTAAGAACTAAGTACTGAGAAGTGTTAATAATTTTTTTATTAAGAGTAAAAAGTATTAATAAGCATTTTATGGGGAGTTTTTTTGTGTCAATAGTGAATAATATAAAATAAAATATTAAATTATGTGGCATTATTATTTGTCATTATTCCATCTTTAAAAATTTTATTTCTAATTTATTTTTTGTGGATATTTTATAACATATATATCAATACTGAAGTATAAGACTATACAGTATAAACCAGTAATATACACTTTGGAAGTATGTGCTCAAAAAATTTAATAATAGAGGTGTATGATAATTAAAATTATTTGGCAGTAGCTGTCATAGTATATGAATGGCTTGTAACATACATACGGTATTCACACAAATCTCAAACCACTAATGGAATTTGTTTATTCAAGCAATTGGTTAATTTGATAAATATTTAAAATCCATTAAACAGACTGGTAACATGCAGAAAAAGAAAATGATTGCATTAATGCTAAAAGTACCATATTAAAAAATTAGAGTTTTGAGAACATTTTAGCTAGTTTTTCTTACAAAATGTGGTG
>NW_007808592.1:0-1016 GCF_000696425.1 Galeopterus variegatus | reverse complement strand
TAATCTTATTAAAGATTTTTATACCTATGATCACAAGCAAAACAGGCCTCTACGTGTGTGCGTATGTGCGTGCGTGCGTGTGTGTGTGCATGCGTGTGTGTATTGTCCTTATCGGGTCTGGAATCAACTTATCTCTTAAGATGAGCTGAGCTGCCTTCCTTTTCCTGTTTTCTAGAGTGAGTTGTGACAGGAAAGGACTGTCATTTCTTGGGGGTCCGAGTAAACCACCCATGTCATGGTTTGGTCCTGGGGATATTTTGAGGAAAAGGGGTAAGTTCTTTGATTCTATCTAAATTGTTTAATAGTTGTTTAATTTTCTTACACCAATTTTATTTTGTATCTCTTCAGATAATTAATGATACATGGTTACTAACAATATCCCTGTTAATCTGTTATATCTGTAGTTATTTCTTGTTTAAACTCTTATTTTAATTGCATCTTCTCTCTTCTTGTCAGAAGTTTATCTCTCCTTTAGTCTTGTCAAAGAATAAAAATCTTGACTTTGTTCATAATTTCTGTTTTTGCTCTTTTTTCATTGTTTCCACCTTTATTGTCATTATTTCCTGTGTCTGTGCACTTACTCCTTGCTTTTCTCCTGCCTTCTGTGTTAACTTAGCTTGTTTTGGGATGAGCCGAAACTGTAAATTTTGTGGCATCTACTGCTTCGTCTGTGTCCCACAAATTCTGATATGATTTCATTATCATTTTGCTCTAAGATTTCAATAATTTCCCTCTTGGTTTCCTCTTATTTAGTTGTATTTTTGTATTTTCCAATCATGTGCAATTAATATAAGATTGAGAAACTATATTAGACAATTAGCCAAAGGAAACATCTTTAGAATACTTCCCTCAACAACAGCAGAATTTACATTTTTCTCAAATACATTTTTTTTTTTTTTTGTCTTTTGTCTTTTTCCGTGTCCGGCAATGGATCACAACCCTCAGTGTTGCACCTGTACTGGACCGGGGACTGGCAACGGGATTGCAACCCTCGGTGTTGCTCCCGCGCCTCGCTC
>NW_007808591.1:0-1016 GCF_000696425.1 Galeopterus variegatus | reverse complement strand
CCTTTCTGTAGCAAAAATAAAATGTATAAAAAAGATGTTTTCCCCTCTATTATGGTTGGAAAACTTTATCCTCGTATCACTGTACTATTCAAGCTACCGGGCACTTGAAATGTGGCTGGTCTGAACTGAGATGCACCATGAGTGTGAAATACACACGGGATGCCTTAGTACGAAAACAAGAATGTTAAATGTCTGATTAATAATTTTTATAGAAATGGTAATATTTTGAATATATTGAATATATTTTGAATAACAAAATGTACTGTTTAAAATTAATTTCACCTGTTTCTTTCTACTTTTTTTAACGTGGCTACTGGAAAATGTAAAGCTACCTGTGTGGCTGATATCCTGTTTCTACTGGTCAGTGCTGCTCTAAAACAAAGTCAAGGGGTGGGGGCATGTGGCAGGAGACCCCAGGGATCGAGGACGGGCAATCCCCTCATTGAAAGACCCATCCCTGTACCTGGATGTCACACACAGCCTTTTAGACAAAGGACACAAGCCATTGCAAAGTTACAAATTTATTGGTCTGGAAATAAATACAAATATCTCATTAAGAAACTCCTCTGGAAAGACTTGTACACAATAGTTTCCGGTCTGCATTCAGCCACTCTTGCCCTGATCCCCAACCTTTCTGTGGCAAGGTCAGGGGAAGCTTCCAAAGTGGTGAGTGGCAGGAAAACTGAGTCCTTGCCTCTCCAGCCACCTAGAAGGCTTGACTACTTCCTTCTCCCACCTCGGGGTCTTGAAAATGACCAGGCCCCAGTGGCTGATTCTCAATGTTCGATTCACTCTGATCAAACTTTGTAAGAAAATCCATGGTTAGCCAAAGTGAAAATCAAAAGGCAGTAGTACAGAAACCTGTGAGCTACACCAACGTTGCTCAGAAATGTCAGTGGTGCGCCCCATTCAACGAAAGGAGGTTAGGGGAGCCGGGAGAGTGGGGGGCAGAAGGAGAAAAGTCCCATGGAATGCACACTCCAGAATCCTGACATCTGCTCAGCCACCACCTTCCA
>NW_007808590.1:0-1016 GCF_000696425.1 Galeopterus variegatus | reverse complement strand
GGTAGAGAGACAAACAGAATGATTTTACTGTATGCCAGGAAAGACGTCTTGGCACTTCGTATTTAAAAGGCTCTTTGTGACCATTAATTAGTTAATCCTAACAACGTCCTGGTATAATACATAAGAATTATTGTCACTGGTGGTGGTAAAACTTGGAATATTGTAAGATTAAGAGGCATTAGCAAGAATTGAAAGCTAATGAATGGCACAGTAAGAATTAGAACTGAGTCTCTGTTGGGCAATTCTATTTGCAGTCCACCAGGCCATTCTCTGTAGTGTGGCCAACATACTGCTCTCTGATTACAGAGGAGCTCCCTGAGGAACGCCTAAATCTGATAAGATAAAAACAGCTCAAAGCTACTCTTAAGCTAAATGGAATGTGTAAGTCCATGAAGGCATGGAGATGCTATCTTTGCCTCAGAGCTTCACGGAGTGAAAGACACAGTTCACTCTCCCCTGAAAAGAGACACATACACTAGAAAAAAAATAATAATAAAGACACAGTTCACTCTCCCCTGAAAAGAGACACATACACTAGAAAAAAAAAAAAAAGCAATTGGCCTTATACTAAATTGTATCAACTTACCTCAAAGAGTAATAGAGAGGGAGCAAGGGAACAAAGCTCTTCTTGTTTTGAGCTGAACCTTTTCAGAAAAATTATAGCTATGCTTTGAAACAAAAAGTTCACTGGAATCATCAGAAGAAAATCACTGCAATTTTCTTAAACCCAGATAAATATGAGAAGAAACTGGTTAACCTGAAGAAAGCTCAGTTAGTGAACTATTTGCTCTTCTACCTCATACTAACCAGTAAATTTCTAGTCAATTCACTGAAGAAACACAATGAAAAAACACTGTTGAACAGGTTGTAGGAAATGAGATTAGATGACAGGATTTTTCAAGTTTTTAAAAATTGTCTTAGTATTTAGATGTTCTCCCCTGATATCCAACAAGTTTTTCTACTTTCTATTATCTTGGGATGGGGAGTACTTTAGAAAAAAAAATGGATTCCTAAAG
>NW_007808589.1:0-1016 GCF_000696425.1 Galeopterus variegatus | reverse complement strand
CTTTTATTACATTTCAAAAGCATCAGTGAAATTATTATTTTAGCCTTTCAATAATTAAGAAATGAGAGTATTTTCTCATGATTACTTGACATAAGTGCTTGTGAAAAAATTGAATAAGAAACTACACAGACAGGTGTTCACTATGGTTATAATGCATTGAAATAACTACAAAAAACGAGAACATGCTTAAGTAAAAATTATTGGCCATAATTTCTTGGCTACAAATCATGCGTTAAAACCCTTGAAGTTTTAAATTTTGACCTACAGATATTCTAATCTAGAAATGACAAAACACTCAAATAAATATAAATGTACATACACACCTTAAAGACAAGACTTCTCATATATCCTAATTTTATTCTGAGGGCATGTGATTTAGGTCAGAGAGGTTCAAGATTTTATGTAAATGTGCTTTAGTAACAATTTAAATTTAAATCAAGAAGTTTAAAGCAAATTGAAAACCCTTGTTTGCAAAAGTATTGCAGATTTATATAAAGTGATTTCTAACATCGCCATTGGAGTACCTGAAAATATAAAAATTCCCAAGAGTTGTTATAAAGATTTTTTATTCTTTGAACATCAATCTTGAATATGACAATTATGCCAATATAAATAGCTAGGTTATAATAATACGAGGACATTGCAAGTAAAATCACAGATGCGATATATGTATATATACACACACGAGGTGATAAAAGCACTCTATTTTTTGAATTGCTAATATATTTCTGTACATACATGTAATGTTTAGATATCTCAATTCCAGTTTTCCCTTTTAAATGCCATAAACCTTTTAAAGCTATTTCTAGGAAAAAGATTTTGCTTATCTTTTTCTTTCTGCGTAAAGCCATTTTTATGTGAAGACTATGGACACTTTGATGCCAAGTGATATCAAATTATTCCTTCATCTATAATATAGACCCACTTAAATTAGAGAATCTGTTTTTTCTATGTATTATCATACCTTTTCATTATGGTATTTCCATTAATATTTATTTTACTGGGAACTGCGTGGG
>NW_007808588.1:0-1016 GCF_000696425.1 Galeopterus variegatus | reverse complement strand
TCATTTGTATCATTATTAAAGGGTATTTCCAAAAATGGGGGTACTGAAACTGCCACCTCACCCAGACGCATAAGAGCATAAGCATTCCCATAAAGCAACCAATCATTCCCGGGGGGATGGTTGACGAGTCCATGCAATCCAGAGAATACCGGAATAGGGATTCTCGGGAAGGCTTCTGCGGGGCCCAGGCACACACACGGAGATTCTCCGCAGCCCTGCTGGTGGAGAACCGTCTTCCTTACATTCCCACGCCATTTCCCACGGATGCACGGCTTCCAACAAGGAAGAAACAGCTAAAGTGTATTCATGTAAATTAGAGTTAAAGAAGCTTTAAGTTAATATAAAGCAAATTATAGTAGAAACCCGCTTATTATGAAATAAGTGCAATAATTAATTGGCTAATTACAAAACATTAAACATTGTCAAATGTGTGAAAGATAAAGAAAAAAGTTGCAAAAATTTAAAACAACAAAACTAAGTATGCATGATTGTCATGGTTATCATAGTTTAAAAATCAGACAAAATACTACAATTACAAAGAGTACGACAAGTTTTTTGGGTTTAAGATCAATATACACAAAACTATTATGTTTCTATATACCAGCAAAGAAAAACATCTGTAATTTTTACAAAAATAGATTTTTTAAAAGCAACCAAAAACTTCACACCTAAACATCTCTCTAACAAGTTGTGAAAATATTTGATAGAAAAAAATTCTGGAAACATAATAAATGTTATAAAAAGAAATATAATTAAATGGGCAGCTACATAATATGTAATAATATAATTATAATTTAAATTTATATCGAAACAAAATTGCTAGAATTTTCTCATAGACCTAGATTACAAAATATGTATGGAAAAAACTAATTGCCTAAAATAGTCAAGAAATTGTAAAAAAGAACAAGGTAAGGACTTGCTGAGTCAAATTTCAAGGTATATGAAAACAACGGTTACTTAAACACTGTGGTGAATGCACAGGGAGTTGTCTGTACAGGGATGAAATATATGTCAAC
>NW_007808587.1:0-1016 GCF_000696425.1 Galeopterus variegatus | reverse complement strand
ATTTCCAGAGCATCCCAGGTGACACCACTCCGCCCTCATCTGTTTAAGGAGCTTGGGCTGCTGCAACGGACTCGGCCATATGCCTACAGACCCTGGGGCTCCAGACCTGCCTTCCCAGGAAGCCAGAGCTGACTTTCCTTCTTTTTCTTTTTTGGCAGCTGGCAGGTAAGGGGCTCTGAAGCCTTGACCTCGGTGTTACCAGCACCATGCTCTAACACAGCAAGCTAACCTGCCAGCCCCCCGGAGCTGACTCTCTAAAATGCAAGTTTGCTCTTGGAATATCTGCAAAACAACATCCCAGTTTTATCTATCGAATAAGTCATTCCACCTCCCCGTGGCAGGATTAAAGGGAGGGTGACTGACAAAGATTCTCTGCTTGGCCAAACTTGGGTCAGGCTTCTAAACCTTCTCCTAGGCTCCTCTGTGCGTTTCCTTGTAAAATCTGGTTTTAGCAATCCCTGCCTAGTCAGTTTAGCAAGATAAGAAGTCCCACCCTCCCTATCTGATCGCTCTGGATATCTGATCAGATTCCTCCACTCCCCACCCCACCTCAGGTGATGTCTGGTCACCTTGGCCTGTTTTCAGCAAGAATCTCGTTCAGTGGGTCTAGCCAGAATTCCCCTCTGATATCTCATAATGATTTTCCATCCTCTGACCCCCACCCTGCTCCTTGGCTATAAATCCCCACTCGCCCATGCTCTGTTCCCAGTCGAGCCCCATCTCTCTCCCCCACTGCAAGACCTGCTTGTGTTGGTCCCTGTATCTATGGCGATGGTCCTGTATAAGGTCTTCCTTACCATGCTTTAACAAGGGCCACTAAATAATTTTTAACATGACCAACTGAAAGTCCCCCATCCTGGGAAACCTGGGAGGGTTGGTCACCCTGATCGAGGGGCCGAGAGAAGACAGGAATGTCCTTAATGGTGGTTCCTTCACAAAGAAAGATCTTCCTCAACACCACCCCCCACCAGCCAAAATCCTGGCTTTGGTCAACAGAAGTTCTTTTTATTTTTCTG
>NW_007808586.1:0-1016 GCF_000696425.1 Galeopterus variegatus | reverse complement strand
TCCTTCTAATTTCTTTAAAGAAATTAAATAATAATAATATAAATGGTATTTAAGCCTTAGACAACTGACATAATTTATCAGTAAACAAATAATGTTTGTTGGGATAAATGTAGGATATTTTTTTCTCAATATAATTGTAATTTCAAGTCCATTGCAGAAAATCAGGATTATCTTGATTTTTATGTTAAGTATTCAGTTTATTTAATTATTTAATTTAAAATTCAAAAATGTAAACCTTCTAAACTGAAGGTAATTTATATTTAATAGTAGCATGCATTAGTTTTGTGCTTTGCAAACTGCTTTTGATACTCATTACCATAATTCTATAAGGCACCTATGGCAAATATTAGTACTTCACTAATCAATTACATTACACTGTTAACTGTTTAAGGATGGCTATTGAATCTGGATTTGCATCCTAGTTGGACTACAAAACCATGACATATATTTTCAGCAGCACAATATCTTATTGATTAATAATATTCATTTCATTCAGGCAATTTATTCTGTCTCCATGATTTGAAGTTTTATAGAATCAGGGAAAATCTCATCCTTTGTGCCTATAGATTTAAATTTAAGTTATATTTGATTTCCTTCTAGGGAACTGATCAATCCAGAATAGAGATACAATTTTGGCGTGAGAGAAAATCAAGTTTTAACCTACAGTTGATCTTAATCCAATTGTTTCAGGAACATTTCTTTTCTTATCTCCAAATGTGTTTGTTGACAATTTTGATTTCTCCCATATATTGTTAAGGTTTTCATGAAAGCTAACTAGAGACTTCATAATTTTCACAATCCAGACCATTGTTATAATTTAATTTTATATTTAAAAACAAAACTATCCCAGGCCCCAAATTTTCAATAGGTTATTCTGTAGAAACCACTTTTTAAAATTTTTTTTAGGAAATAGACATATTATCTCTTAAAAATTTTATCTTTAAAGCTAGTTCTCCTGGAGTCCTTTATATCTGAACAAATATTGAAGCTAATAAAATGTTTTGGTTGGTAAAAAA
>NW_007808585.1:0-1016 GCF_000696425.1 Galeopterus variegatus | reverse complement strand
TTATAAGGAATTCGCTCATGGTTATGAAGAAAGGGAAGTCCAAATCTGTAGAGCTGGTGTTCCATTTTGAGTCTGAAGGCTGACAGGTTGCTGTAGAATCAGGAGGAGCTAACATCAGGAAAGAGAATCTCCTTTTACTCAGAGGAGGGTCAGACTTTTGTTCTATTTGACCTTCAACTGATTGAGTTAGGTTTACTGGCATCATAAATGGAAATTTGCTTTACTCAGTCCACTGATTTAAATGTTAATCTCACCCAAAAGCACCCTCACAGAAACACCCAGAATAATGTTTGACCAAATTCCTAGGCATCCTGTGATGCAATCAAGTTGACACATAAACTTAACCCTCACAGGTGGTAATCCTTTTATGAATTACTCTAATAGACCCCATACTCATATGTAATATGTATATTTGTGTGTGTGTATGGATGTATGTATGTATTGGGAAATAGTTGTAATACAAATGTTAATAAAAGAAGGGCAGTTCAAGAAAAATATTGCATCAGTAAGGATCTACTATCAATAAATGTGTAAAAATGGAAAAGCTTTGTAAATTTGTAGAAAATTGTTTTATTGATGCTTATCTCATAACTACTTTGCAGCAGATACAATCTCAAGGAACTTGGTACTGCCATGTAATTTCCCATACTGCCTTATTTACTGACACTAAATCTATTTATAGCAAGGATAGGAGGAGAGTTTAGGAGATATTAAGCTTAGTGGCTTTTTCCAATGAATATCAATTGGAGGAACACCTGTGGTCAGGCACTTTGGGCCTATTCCCTGAGGGAATGGGAAATAAATCACTCCCATGCTAGACAGGCTTTGACTGTGCTATTGCATATTGCATGTAAGTCTTACTGTTCGATTAGAAGGATTTTTACATAAGTTTGCTATAGTTTCAAAGTTTTAATTCACTGTTTTTTTCTTTATATAACTTCTCTATCTTTTGTTATATTTTTTTAAATAAAGCATTAATCACTAAACTTTATAAGATAAGTTATTACATGCAGACC
>NW_007808584.1:0-1016 GCF_000696425.1 Galeopterus variegatus | reverse complement strand
GCACCAAGATCTTCTGTTTCCAGAATTCCTTGTTCTTGCCATTTTGGTCTATGATAGACAAAGCAGAAAAAAACTTCTTAATGAGATAAACAAATTCACTGGCGTGTCTTTTCATGCTGACCTCAACATCCAGCAGCGGTCCCTCTATAAAACAGAAGCTGTCGTACATGACATTCATACTCAGTCTTTAAAAAGAATGATGTGACGTGGGTTTTTAAGTTCTACTGTAGATGTCTGTGATATAGCAAGTGAAAAAAGCAAGCCTCAGAGAGTCAAACTCAGAGACACAGAGAGTGTAGTGGTTTCCTGGGGCTGGGAGAGGCGAAATACGGAGTTGTTTTTCAGTGAATATGAAGGTGCAGTTACACAATATGAGAAAGTTCTGGAGATCGGCTGTACGACATAGTGCCTATAGGTAGCTATTTTGTACTGTGTACTTAAAAATTTAAGAGGGTAGATCTTATGTTAAGTGTTCTTACCACAAAACAAAAAACAAACTAACAAATACCTACAAAAAGATAAACCGAAACTTTTGGAGGTGATGGATATGTTTATTACTTTAATTATGATGATGAAAACATGAGTTCATACATGTCCAAACTCGTTCAATTGTATGCATTAAACAAGCAGAGCTCTTCTAAAACTTGTTCAATTGTATGCATTAAACATGCAGAGCTCTTCTATACATCAATTATACCTCAATAAAGCTGTTAAAATAGAAATAGAGCTGAAATAGACTGTACTTATCATACAGCGGGAGTGCAACCAGGAGTCAGACGCAAGCCCCGTTAACTCTGAGGCTCTTTCTCCTTTCACACCCACATTCTGCTTCTCACTCAGGATGACACAGTCGGGACGGGCCTCCAGAGGGAGGTAAAACTCGAAAATGCAAAAGAAATACGGAAGCGTGTTTCAGTCGGGGAGAAGGCTATAAACTCAGAAAAAGCTCTATTCGTTTTTCAGCTGCTTTTAACCCTAAAATATTTTTTCATGCCTTGGTAATAAAGCCCAATTTG
>NW_007808583.1:0-1016 GCF_000696425.1 Galeopterus variegatus | reverse complement strand
AGACCCTCCTCAGGCAGACCATCCCCCATTCAGTCCTTCCTAGCAGCCTTGCCAATAGTCCCTGTAGTTGCTGGTTGATCCCCCCTATCTGCAGGCATGCCTGGAGGCCTCACCCACTGAAGATCAGCTGGTCAGACCCCCTTGCTTTATGACTGCCTAACGGCCCTGCTCACCACCCAAGAAGTGGCTAGATGGGCCCCCTGACTGAAGCCTTACCTAGTGGCTTTGTCCAAGCTCTGAGAAGTGACTTGGCCATGCTGCCCTCAGCATAACAGCTCCTGAACTGCAAAGGAAAGCATGAACTCATTTCAGGCACAGTGGATGGGCCACTGGCAGACCCACACTCAATTAGCTAGGCCAAAGCACACCCATGCCCCTAGCTCAGAGAAACAGCTCAGCTGTCATACCCCTGGAAATCATGTCCCCAAGTCCTTAAGCCATTTCATGCATGTGCATCTGAGTGAGAAACAGCTTGGCTGATGTGCCCCTGGTAGACCCTGTCCTGGTCACAGAAGCAGTATCATAACTCTGCCACTGGCAAACCAGTCCTGTAGACTATGATACATCATATGCCCACACCCCCAATCTGAGAGTCAATCCAGCAGCCACATCCCCAGTGATCCAGCTCCTGAGATGATTGACTAGATGGTGCATGTGACCCCCAGCATGTGAGTTAACCAAGAGAACCTTCACTCAGCAAAGTTGTTCCACTGACACAACAAACATCACAAGAATAGGCTGTTGACTCACTGACAGGTATATAACTCAGAAAGTGAAGTATAGCTAAAGAAAACTATAAAGAGTCTACATTGCAGGATCCTTCCTGAATGAAGCCATTGCACTCTACCCAATAGATACCCTAGGTCACATTTGCAGGTGAAATTCTTTCCCCATGCAAGCCACTCCACAAAATTCAAAGAGATTATTGTTCCACCAGAGGAACAGATATCAACACAGGGAAACAAGAAACATGAAAAACAATGTTACATGAAATTACCAGAAAAACAAAATAATGC
>NW_007808582.1:0-1016 GCF_000696425.1 Galeopterus variegatus | reverse complement strand
AAGTCTCAAAGGCAGCATTTCCTTCTCTCTACCAGTTATTTCTGGCTATGTAAAAAAAAAAATTTCCTAAAACTTAGCTTAAAACAATAAACATTTAGGGGCCGGCCCGGTGGCGCACTGCTACAGTGCGCCGCTTGGGAGCGTGGTGGTGGCGCTCCCGCCGAGGGTTCGGATCCCACATACAGACCGGCCGCTCACTGGCTGAGCGAGGTGCGGATGCAACACCGAGGGTTGCGATCCCGTAGCCGGTCCTGGCCCGGTACGGGCGCGACACTGAGGGTTGCGATCCGTTGCCGGTCATGAAAAAAAGACAAAAAAAGGAAAAAAACAAAAAAACAATAAACATTTATTTTCTTACACTGCTTCTGTGGGTCAGGAATTCAAGAGCGGCTTAGCTGGAGCTCAGGTTCAGGGTCTTGCATGAGGTTGAGGTCACAATGTTGTCCAGGGCTGCCACTAAAGGCTCAACTGGGCTGGAGGATCTGCTGCAGGGTGGCTCACTCAGGTGCCTGGTGAGACAGTGCTGGTTATTAGCAGGAGGTCTCAGTTCTTCACCACTGGACCTCATTATAGGGCTGCTCAAGTGTCCTTACAACATGGTAGCTGGCTTTCCCAAAGTGAATGATCCAAGAGAGAGCAAGGTGGAAGCCACAGTGTCTTTTATGACTCCACCTTGAAGGTCACACAATTTCATTTCTGCAATATCCTGTTAAGTTACTTTTTATTATTTTTTTTATTTGTCTTTTTCCGTGTCCGGCAACGGATCGCAACCCTCAGCGTTGCCCCCGTACCGGACCGGGGACCGGCAACGGGATTGCAACCCTCAGTTGTTGCTCCCGCGCCTCGCTCAGCCAGTGAGCGGGAACCGGTCTGCATTTGGTATCTGAACCCTCGGGCGGGAGCGCCGCCATGCTTCCCAAGCAGCACACTATCCAGTGCGCCACCGGGCCGGCCCCCTGTTAAGTTACTTTATTAGTCCGTTTGTTTTGCTATAACAGAAGTACCTGAGATGGAGT
>NW_007808581.1:0-1016 GCF_000696425.1 Galeopterus variegatus | reverse complement strand
TGTGGAGGGATGAGGGGGAGCCCGGAAGATCCTCCCCCTACTAAGAACCATGACAATGTCTAAAATGTCACCATTAGAAATACATGACTAAAGGTCTGGGAGGCACAGAAAGTTCAGGGTAGGGGGTGTTATCATGACTACTAATAAGACAGCAGTTCTGGGTGACATCACCAAAGGGTGACATCTCAAGGGGGTGGTTTAGTTCCTGCCTTGGTTCCCTTTTCTCCTTCCCTGGGGGCAGGTGAGGGGCAGAGGGAGCTCCTGCTGACCTGAGCCTGGTCCCAGTGGCCATGGGGCCCAAAAAAGCTAAGTTGGAAGGAACCTTGGGGGGCCCAGCCCTTGTTTTTTTGGGGGGAGAAACAGGCCAAAAGTGAACTGAGAGGCCCTACGGTGCACAGCTGGTTCCTGACAGGATCAGATTCCATCTTGTGTCCTTCTGGCAACAGCCCTGTGACATCCTCAGGCACAAGGCAGGGGGGGGGGAGGGGGATGCAGAAATGGCCAGGACAAGAGTGGGAGGAGCAGAGCTTTAAGTTTTTGTCATGGGAGGAAGACCCCACACATTTGGGATAATGGGTGGGAGGGAAAAAAAAGAAAAAAAAAAAAAGGCAATCCCAAATAAACTGGAGCTCCACTGGTGCACGTGATGCATCTCCACTTCGAACATAAAGAAAAAGGGTTACGTGTTTTCCTAATGGGAAAATGGCTTCTTCCCATCTTCAGTTAACATGAGACATCAATTGGAAGATTATCAATTTGGAAGGGTGCCAAATTTTTAGTATGCTCCTGATGCCCAAGTGTTTCTTATCTGCCCTCCAGGCAGGACTTGAGCCAGTCCACATGGTCCTACTGGTGAGATAAGAATTCATGTGGAATAATTTTAGTGTCCCAAATAATAATTCATGTGTCCCAAAGGCCACAATTAGTCTGTGGACTGAGGGTAGCTTTGGCTGATCACAACTGGTTGAGTGTCAGTGGAAGCCCAAGAAGGCACCAGCTCGGTGTCTCTGACCCAT
>NW_007808580.1:0-1016 GCF_000696425.1 Galeopterus variegatus | reverse complement strand
TAATCTCTTTCTAGTATTTTTTTTATTGTGTATATATACTTAATCTGATAAAAATCTTTTTATAGCTAAATTTTACAGCAGTTTCTTTCATTCATTAATTATGTAAATATGGCTCATGTCCATTCTATATATGTATGAGAATCATTATTATAAGATTCTGGAAAACGTACTTTGACAAAAACTTACAATAAACCTTGAAACTGCTGTGGAAAGAATTTCTTTCTCAACTTTCTATGGTCTAGGGTTTTTGGATAGGTTTTGTTTTGTTTTCTTGCAACTTCAAATTGGGGGAAAATTGTTACTGCTTTGTAACCATAAGGGAATTTAATTAAAATATATTTTTGTCGTGGACTTCTGTTACCGTGGACTTCTATACATGTTACCACCATTCCACAGCCATGTTACCACTAACCTGTAGAAAGCAAACCCCTCACCACAATCCAGTTATTGGAAGCAAAAGCCTGCTTGAATTTAACTCTCACAGTGGTCTTCTTACTGCAGCTGAGACTTTAACAGTGATAAAGGGGATACTCCGGCCTTCATATGATACTTCTATCATTATCTGTTCAGAACTCTCACAGGAGAGTTGTTTATTATTTGGGGTAACCCCATTCAGAGTTTCAAGCACTTTCTAATTACCTGTGCAGGAACTATCATTTCCGATGAAAAAAATAACAAGGTAACTGCTATGGTGTTCTCATTCAATTATTTATTTTATTTTATTTTATTTTATTTCCTTTTTGTCTTTTATCGTGTCCGGCAACGGATCGCAACCCTCAGTGTCACGCCCGTACCGGACCGGGACCGGTAACGGGATCGCAACCCTCGGTGCTGCGCCCGCACCTCGCTCAGCCAGTGAGCGGGAACCGGTCTGTATGTGGGATCTGAACCCTCGGCGGGAGCACCACCGCACTCCCAAGCGGCGCACTGTAGCAGTACGCCACCGGGCTGGCCCCTCATTCAATTATTTTGTTGTAAGTCTCAGAATTGATTGCCTTAGTATTTCTTCAGAAGAT
>NW_007808579.1:0-1016 GCF_000696425.1 Galeopterus variegatus | reverse complement strand
TTTTTTTTTTTTTTCCTAAAGGAAGTATTTAAAGAAGAAAAATGATTTTTAGAAGGACAATCTAAAATTTAAAGAAAAAAATTCTGAGTACAGCTCAGGGCAAAGATGTTTTAAAATCCAACGAATATTGTTTGTACACAGAGATAATGCTGATGCTGTTGATGATGGTGATGATACTAAATTATAAAAACAGGTAAAACAGAAATAATGAAAGCAACGTGAAAATATTAAAAATAAAAGGATGAAAAGGTACACATCAGGAAAATTGTAGACAAAAGAAAGCTGATACAGCTATATTGATTTTAGACAAAATAGTTTTTAAGACAAAAGACATTATTAGGGGTAGAGAGAGTAAGTACATAATGATCATCACCAGGGTGACAGAATAATTCCAAACTTACATGCATTTAATAAAGTCAACTCAAAATATATAAAACAATATCAATATTATGAAATAAAACACTGAGAAATTGTTCCAGATTAAATAAAACTAGACACATGAAATTAATACAGTGCATGACCCTGGATTTGATCCTACATCAAGAGAAAAAATAAAATCATTACAAAGGACATTATTGAACAACTGGTGAAATTTGAATATGGATTCTATATTTCTTACTTCCTGAATTTGATTATATTATTGTGGTAACATAAAAGATTATTTTTGTTTCTAAGAAATACATGTTGACTTATTTAGGAGTTAAGAGGCATGATGTCTGCAATTAATTTGTTAATGGTTTATATATATATGTGCACACACATGTACAGATATATACACAGCGACACAGGGGAAGGGTTAAAATGGGGTTCAGGAGGAGAGAGGAATAGATAAAGAGAAATAATGTAGATATGGCAAAATGTTAAAAATTGTGCTGCTAGACTGTAGTGGGTTAGTGTCCTCCTAAAGGATATATACAAGTCCTTGCAGCAAGTACCTATGAATGTGGCCTTATTTGGAAATTGAATCTTTGTGGATGTAATTGTTATGGATCTTGAGATGAGATCATTCTAGATTA
>NW_007808578.1:0-1016 GCF_000696425.1 Galeopterus variegatus | reverse complement strand
TGTGATAAAGCAGGTGTAGCAAA
The DNA here is from genome assembly GCF_000696425.1 of Galeopterus variegatus. Classification (NCBI taxonomy): domain Eukaryota; kingdom Metazoa; phylum Chordata; class Mammalia; order Dermoptera; family Cynocephalidae; genus Galeopterus; species Galeopterus variegatus. Next base: position 993 of record NW_007808578.1, on the reverse strand, counting down.
ATGTTGCTTGTAGAATCGAGGGACAGATACATGGGTATCCCTTGTGTACTTCTCTCACCTTTTCCGTATGTTTGAAAATTTTCAAAATTAAACGTTAGAAAAAAAAAAGAATGTTTTAAAATTTAGAGAAACTAAGAGAAAAAGAGAAAGAGAGATTAAAAATAAAAGCAGGAGGGAGAAAAGGAAGGAGGAAAGAAGGAAAGGAGGGAGAGAAAGAGGGAAGGAGAGAGGGAGAGAGGGAATAAGGAAGAAAAGAAAAGAAATACAGAGCAGGAAAGAGAGAAAAACCAAAACAAAAAATATCAATTAAAAAAACCTATAGAACTAGCAGTTCTTTGAGGTGAAAACTATATGTCATGTCATCAAAAGTTCCATGCAGCATAATTAATGCTTAATTAGAAGTTCAAATATTTTTTGACAATATGGGTGGTGAAACTTGAAATTTTTGTTTAACTCTCATTAAGCCCTATTTGGAATTTCTACTACTATTCATTATTTAAAAATCTCACTGCGCATATAAAATCATATCCTCCAATCTTCATTTACCTTCCTCTTATAAATGAGGAGGCCCTTGTTAAGAGCAAGAGCACATGGCTATCTTTGTCTTGCTTTTCTCTAAAAATAATTTCTATTTCAAGCTACTAACTGTTCAAGTGAATGAACACAATATCAATAAGTTAAGCAAAAAATAAAAATAAAAAGACTTGATTTTTTTCAATGGGCCCAATTTGTGGCACACAAAAAGTAGAGAATTTAGTTAGCAGGAGGTATAAATCTGTTAAATAACTTATTTTTTTACAAGGAAAGTTAAAAAGGGGGACTATAGCTCATTTTGTAAATATTTGTTGAGCATCTACTATGTCTGCCCACATCCACACAAGGATACAGACAAAAGGACCTTTGTCTTCCTGCTCTCAAGTGATTCACAACTTAAAATACTTCCAGCAGTAAATAAATTATAATATCAAAGGTCAAATACAACTTTCAAACTAC
>NW_007808577.1:0-1016 GCF_000696425.1 Galeopterus variegatus | reverse complement strand
TTTACCAAATTATAGTCACTATACAGTCCACAATATCCCCAGGGATCTCAGAGAGCATATAACAATCTTTTTCTGAGTCTTTGGTGAGTGATCTGTGTTTCTGCAAATATTCTTGTCTCTTACTTTATGGAGAATATTGAGATCAGCAAGAATAAACTCTCTGTCTCTAAAACTATAAAGTCACATATTGAAATCTGCTTTCATCTTCTCTACACTGTTGACAAAACAGATAGCCCTTTTCCCTTTCAAGAAAAATCTCTCAACTGTTCTTGGTCTCTTATCTTTCACATATACTAACCTAGAGCCTTGATCCAATGTTTATTTTCTATCACAATGCAAATTCCAATGTCTTACTCAATTGGTCCATTTATCTCTTTAATATCTAAGATCTCTCATTCACTTTTTCCTTCAGAATTGGTCATTTTTCAGGTTGTGTCCTCTGCTTACTCCATAAACTTTTCAAGGATGCATCTTCATGCTTATCCTTCAACCTAGCCCTTTTTACTAATAACTTCCTGTCTACTAGCTTGAGCTAAAAACCCATGCAGTCAACCACCTACTGAATACCTCCTTTCTCTTAGAAGATTCACAAACATGTCAAATTCAATTATTTTATTTTTTTTTCCTTTTTTTTTTTGTCTTTTGTTCGTGTCCGGCAACGGATCGCAACCCTCAGTGTCGCGCCCGTACCGGACCGGGACCGGCAACAGGATCACAACCCTCGGTGCTGCGCCCGCACCTAGCTCAGCCAGTGAGCAGGAACCGGTCTGTATGTGGGATCCAAACCCTCTGCGGGAGTGCCGCCGCGCTCCAAAGCGGTGCACTGTAGCAGTGCGCCACCGGGCCAGCCCCAAATTCAATTATTTTAAAACACAACTTATTATACTTCCCTAAAACTCTGCTTTTCCTTCTGAATTTCCTATGTAGGTGAATGTACATATCCCGAGCTTTCAACGGGAGGTAATTCTGTGTGTGTCTCTTTTAACACCTTTCCACAATTAAGAATGAAGTTTCAG
>NW_007808576.1:0-1016 GCF_000696425.1 Galeopterus variegatus | reverse complement strand
TCAATCTTCCTGCAATTATTGCGGCAGGCTGTGCTGTTTTCCTCCTACATGTTTTCAACAAACAGGTGAACCAGTCATGTGGTGTGAATGTCAAAGCCACTAGGATCTCCCCATAAACACTTCAGGGGAAAGAAAGAAGACCTGCCCACCCCAGGATGCAGTGGGAGGAAGGGGCTGTCCAGGTAGAGGCCCCAGCTTCTCTCAGACTCAGCGAAATATTTAAAACTTTCCCCTTGATATCTGGAGAACTAGTGTCAGGCAATGAAAAATGGCAAGAAAAACAATAAAAGGTATAAGGATTGCAAAGGAGGTAAAATTGTCATTATTTACTCTTGACATGATCAAGTACTTATAGAATAAGAATAACAGACAACCTAATAGATTAAATAAGTAAATTTAATAACGTAGTTGGATATACATAAAACCAATTGGTTTTATGTATATCCAATTGGTTTTATATACATAAAACCAATTATATTATGCTCTATTAAAAACAAATAGAAACAAAATCAAGAAAATAATACTTTTCACAATAGCATCCAAAAATATTAAATATCTAAGACTAAAACTAACAAAAGGTTAACAAGACTTCCATAGTGAAAACTACAAAACATCATTGGGGGAAATTAATTGAACTAAATAAACAGATAATATGCCCGATTTGGGGATTATAAAACTAAATATTTTAAAGATATCAGTTCTCTCCAAATTAATCTGTATTCAGTAAAATCCCATTGAAAATCATGGCAAAGTTTTTTGCTTGCTTGCTTGCTTGTTTGTTTTGTTTCTGTTTGCTTCTTCTGTTTTCTTTTTGGGGAATGGGAGAATTATCAAACTGAATTTAAAATTTATGTGTAAAATCTAAGGTCTTACATAAGCCGAGGAAATTTTGAAAAACAAGGACAAAACTGGAAGACACTAGTACAAGATAACAAGACCTACTGAGTGTGGGGGAAAAAGTTTATCCTCTGCTCTCACAGCACAATCATCAACACAGAAGACAGACTCTGACTTCT
>NW_007808575.1:0-1016 GCF_000696425.1 Galeopterus variegatus | reverse complement strand
GAGGTGCTTAGAGAGCACTTAGCATGTTTAAGTGTATTCAGTGGAATTTGACCAATGAGCTTTCTCCAAAGAGACCAGCTGAGCATGCACTAGACTATGTTGCATAACCTGTTACATAACTGGGAACCATGCCTTAGCTGAATAGACATTAGATAATATAAATATGCATAGATAGTCGAACTGCAAAAGTAGAATCCAGAAAGAAGACAGGGCTGTTGCTTACTCTCCCTGGAGGCAGCTCACATTTCACCTATGAGATGCATATACCTCACCTTTTTATGTTAAACCTGCTCTAGTGGGCTGTGCTAAACTTGTCTGGAGCTAGCGTACACTTTCCCCATGAAGTGTGCATTTCTTCTTTTACATTAAACCTGTTTTCACTTTCTACTCTGACTCTGGCCTTGAATGCTTTCCTGTGACAAAATTGAGAACCTGGTACAGGACAGGGTGGGTGGAAGCTGGCTCTCTGAACCTCCCTAGACCCTTTCTTCTGGTAGCATTAGGGTGAAATTGTAAGGAATTGTTTCCAAGCCATGTAAGTGCTGTTGGAGAACACTGCCTGCAAATGCTGATGGCTAAGCTGAATCCAAAAGAAGTTATAATACCTGACCCCAGTCTGCATTTTTATCATGAGAAAATTAGTCAAATGGAAATGAGGATAAGGTTGATTTTAATACACAAAATGAGAGAACTCTAAGAAATGTTGAATAAGATCTTCATGATGTCCTCTGGGAAAATGAAATGGACAATTTCCAGAAGACAGGCAGGGAGAGAAAACTCTTTCAAAATAGTGGCTCTCAAGAGAACTTGCAGGTGTCTGATGTTGACGTGCTGGGGGTATTTTCTACCAAGACCATTTTGGGATGTAAAATAATACTTTGTGTTATTCAACAAAAAATTAGTCAAGGCACAGGTGTGGGTGGCAGTCACTTTAATCCGGGCACAGACCATATTATGTGTAGGACTTGGCAGCCCTCCCAGTCTCAGTCCTATTTATGTGAAGGCTGAAAAACAAA
>NW_007808574.1:0-1016 GCF_000696425.1 Galeopterus variegatus | reverse complement strand
GCCAGGACGTCCTGGCTTCTCCCAGGAAAAGGAAGGGGCCAGGGTGTCTGGAACCGAGTGAGGCAGAAAGGGTCGGAGGGGGCTGGGCAGCAAGGGGGCTCTGACTTTGCCCCAGGTGTCCCACCACTAGGTGCTGAGCAGAGGGCTGGTGGCTCCATGGTGACCTCTGTAATGTGTCCCCGCTGTGAGGACAGAGAACTCGGGGCAGGTGCAGGTGTGGGGTCTGGTGGGTGGCAAGGCTGCAGCAGGGCATGGGAGGGGGTGGTGAGGAGGCCAGGCCTAGGGAGGGTCAGCTCGGCGCTCAGGGAGGCTCAGACCTGAGATCCATTCTGAAGGTGGAGCCAGTGGGATTTGTTGAAGACGGACACGGGGCACGAAGGACGCAGCGAGTGGGGGAGCACCCCAAAGTCTTTGGCCTGAGCGGCTGGAGGGATAGAGACGCCACCACTGAGATGGGGGCCTCTGCAGGGCGAGCGGTTTGCAGGGGTGGAGGGGACCAGGAGTTAGTGCTTGACGCGTTGAGTCTGAGTTGCCCGCAGACCAAGTTCAGTGCTGAGGGGCACCTTGACGTGGGCCTGGGGTCAGGGAAGAGGCCCAGGCTGTGTGTGAATAAATCCCAGCTATCAACCTGGCTGCGTGAAGTGGGGATCAGCAAATCCAGGTGCTGCCTGTGTCTGTGAGTAAAGTTTTATTGGCACACAGCCTTACCTGTTCACTTACCTGTAGTCTGTAGTCTGGGGCAGCCTTCGTGCTATGGCCACAGACTGTGTGTGGGGCTAGGACTGCTTAGACCCAAGGAGGACGGTGCTGATGAGGGGGCGTTTCACCTCCAAGGGAGAGGGATTTCCCTTATCCCCACGGTTGGGGCTGGAGGAGACCCACCGTCCCCTCTGGGATGCAGTCAGTCCCAGGCTCTCAGCCCCCGGGTGGGCTCTGTCCCCCTGGAGGCGGCTGGGATTTGAACTGACTCCAACCAGGCCTAGGGAGAATTTGAGAGTGAGACTGGGAGAGCATCC
>NW_007808573.1:0-1016 GCF_000696425.1 Galeopterus variegatus | reverse complement strand
TGAGTGAATCTTTCAGTTCCATGAATTCTGCTACATTCTTTTTTAAGGTATTAATCTCTTTATAATCTTCCTCCTTCATATCCTGGAGTTTTTTTTTCTCATTACATTATCTTGCCTAACTGAGTCTTCTTGTATCCCAGGGAGTTTCTTAAGATTGTTTCTTGGAATTCCTTTTCAGTTATTTCAAGGGTTTCCTGCTCTTATAAGGTCTGGTATTTGAGAATTATTCTCTTCTTTTGGTGGTGTCATATTTTCTAAGTTTTCATATTTCTGTTATCTCTACATTGATGTCTGGTCATCTAGTAGAGCAGTTGTTTCTTCTCTTACTCTGGAGTGGGCTTTGAGGAGAGAGATGTCCTCTTTTTTTTCCAGTCTCCACTGGTGACTCTCCTTGTGCAGTTGACACAAGCTGCCTGAATGGTGGCTGTGGCTATTCTTGTGGCATTGAGCTGCTTTTGTGGCACCACCTGCATAGTGGCTGTGGTGGTGGCTATGGTGGGCCACCCATGTGGAAGTGGTGTTTTTGGTGTGCTCTCTTGCCTGCTTCCAGGCTGGGGGGGGGGCTTCCCTTGGCTCCTTCCCAGGATCCCAGACATGTTCTATTGCCTGCTTCTGGGTGGAGGGGGCTGCCCTTGACTCCTACACAGGATCCCAGGCATGCTTATTTGCCTGCTTCTGGGCAAGGGGGATGCCCTCGGGTCCTTCTCAGGATCCCAGGCATGCTGTCTTGCCTGATTCTGGGTGGAGGGGGCTTCCCTCGACTTCTGATTGGGACCCTAGGTGTGCTCTCTTGCTGCTTCCAGGTTGAGAGGGCTGCCCTCAGCTTCTGCCAGGTTTTTCTACTTATAAGATTATGTTATCTGCAAACAGGGACAATTTGACTTCTTTTCCAACATATTCCTTTCTCTTGCCTAATTGCTCTGGCTAGAACTTCCAGTATTATGGTAAGCAGGAGTGGTATTATGGATCAAATTGTGTCACCCCCAAAGTTTAATGTGTTAGAGGCTTGTTCCCCA
>NW_007808572.1:0-1016 GCF_000696425.1 Galeopterus variegatus | reverse complement strand
ATGTGGGATGGAATTAAACACTGATAAAAAAAGAGAAAGAAAATTGCTGAAATGAATGGAATCTGGTGGTGTGGACCTAGCAGAGATCACAGGCAATTCATTCTGGACAATGTTAACATGCTGGCACAGAAGCAGGGAAGCGGGTAGATGAGGCTGTACAAGCTTGTGGACCTCTCCTCTGATTGCTTCACATTTCTCGGGAAAATGGAAAGCAGTCTAGCAGCCTGACCTTGAAATAGCTGGAAACATAATATAAAGTAAAATTTTAAAATATTTAATAGAGACAAAAGGGAAACATGCTAGTCTTAGAAATTTATTGACAGAAATCTCCGCAAAATATGAATGGGGTTATGTTTAATATTAGTGTTTGGAAATTTTCATAGCTCTTCAATAAAATTTTGAAATGCTTAATGAGGATAAAGAAAAAGACTGATTAATAAAATTAAATAACAGGTAATTTTGAAAGTTTTTTTAATTGCAATGTGCATAATTTTATATTCCAAATATTAACAAATCCGTAGAAATGAAATGAACAGGTTGCTAATCCCAACCCAAATAGAATGATAATAATTATGGGGTTCTGATTTCCAAAAAGGTATTGGTAAACATAGGCAGAATTATTCAAGCATCTTTGCTTGCCTCTTAAAATTCCTTTGACTGTAATTGAAAAGTAACAATAGAGAGAGTGGAGAGATAAGGAAATGCTTAGCCTCCATCTAAGTTTTTTGACCTTTAACAAGTCTTAAAAAACTAGAGATAAATCTGTAAAATAATCTGAAATAAAATATTTAGTTATAATTTTGCCCTGTTAGAACAGTTATTATTATTAAATGGCTGTTACCCTTAAAAAAAGGAGAAATACCTGTGAAACCTCCGAGCAGTATCATCTCTTAAAAACACAAGTATTGTTCACTATTCTAATTAAATTTATTAGAAGGTTGCGATAAATGAGATAAATGAGATAAATGGAAGGTCACCAGTGGTGTAGCTAACAATACACTAATTGGCAGATGGAA
>NW_007808571.1:0-1016 GCF_000696425.1 Galeopterus variegatus | reverse complement strand
CCTAGAGCTGATAAATGAATTCATCAAAGTTGCAGGATACAAAATCAATATACAATAATCAGTGGCATTTTACACAACAACAACAAACCAGCAGAAAAAGAAATCAAGAGAGGAAACCCACTTACAATAACTACCAAAAGAATAAAATAACTAGGAATAAATTTAACCAAGGAGATGAAAGATCTCTACAATGAGGACTACAAATCACTGCTGAAAGAAAGAGATCACCAAAATATGGAAAGATTTTCCATGTACATGGATTGGAAGAATTAACATTGTGAAAATGTCCATAATACCTAAAGCCATATACAAATTCATTGCAATACACATCAAGATATCAATGATATTCTTCACAGAAATAGAAAAAACAGTCCTAACACTAATGTGGAACAATAAAAAGTCCTGAATAGCCAATGAAATACTGAGCTAATAATAATAATAATAATAATAATAATAATAATAATAATAATAATAATAAGGCCAGAGGCATTATACTACCTAAATTCAAATTATACTACAAAGCTAAAGGAACAAAAACAGTATGGTATCAGCACAAAAGCAGACACTTGGACCAATGGAACATAATAGAGAACCCAGAATCAACCCACATACATACAGCTAGCTGATCTCCAACAAAGGCACCAAGAACATATACTGAGGGAAGAACAGCCTCTTCAACAAATGGTGCTGGTAAAATTGGATATCTTTGTGTAAAGAATGAAACTTGATGTGTACCTCTCACTATATACCAAAACAAACTCAAAATGGATTCTAGATTTAAATATAAGACCTAAGTCTTCCAGTCAAGATGGCAGAATAGACAGTCACCAGCCTCACTCTCTCCCACAAATCAACCAATTTACAACTATTAAAAATCAAGGACAGCCAAGCTAGGACCACTAGAGCTCTGGGGAAGAGGAAGGGAGACCTATGGAGTGCATGAAGGTGGGAGAAACCACGATGAGAGAAAGAAAGAACTGCTTGGAACATTTCAAGCCCTGGCCACTTCAAGGGTG
>NW_007808570.1:0-1016 GCF_000696425.1 Galeopterus variegatus | reverse complement strand
GCTTAATCTTAAAACAGCAGCAAGTAAATTTGGCTATGACTGAGTTATATTCATTTTCTGTAGATGGTTCAGATTTATAAGCAATACAGCATAAATGATTACTGTAGTATACAAAATACTCAGGCAGTCTCTTACTTTTACTCTAGGGAAATTTATTCTCAAAATTACCTTATCTTTAAGCCCCATAGAATCATGGCTTCTGGCGGTTGGCTCTTCCTGAAGTGGGAAAACTCCCCTGGGATGACAAGTTTTATAAGTGAATACATCTAATGGGGAAGTGTCTGTAAACCATTCTTGTGTATCCATTCATTCATTCAGTGAGTCACAGACTATTTAACAAGCAGTAACTACGTGTTGGGTACTACACTTGGTGCTGGGGATGTCATGACAAAAGACACAATTTGTGCCTTGTGGTGGTGACACATTCTAGGGGACAGCCATGTATGTGCAGAAAAATAGAAGGGAAAATGACAAGATTTATAGTAACATTAAAACCAGAGTAGTGCTTACAGGGGAGCACGTGCACTGGAGCAATTGTGCTCTCAGTGGGGACTTTCAATACTAGCTGATTTGGGAACTGGGGACAAAAACCACCATTAGGCATCAGAAAACAGCTCAGGCTGTGTACCAACACCAGGCCAGTAACTGGCTAAAATTCAGGCCTGGAAAGAGAATTACGTCGCTTTTTTTGGAAGCATGTTTACACATGTGCTCTAGGTTTACAATTACATCAGATGATAGAACAGAAGGGTGTGGGGAAATGTTTGAATGAGTCAAGGGAAGAAACTCAGAGAGTCATGATGATAATATTTTTCTCAGACTTTTCACCTCCTACTCTCTGAAACGATCCAGCTCATACAAAAGCCAATTTAGATGAACAGTTTTTTCCATGAAATCCAGTATTTTTTTATTCTAATGAAATCAGCATTTCAAAGAGAAGAGTACAAACAGTAGGCTCGATAGGGTAGTGGTTAATTTTTTTTTTATTTTTCTAGCAATTTACATATAATTTATAC
>NW_007808569.1:0-1016 GCF_000696425.1 Galeopterus variegatus | reverse complement strand
TGCCTCAAATCTAAATAGATGCTATAAGGATATATACATGAAGTCACACTGATTTCTGCCCTCAAGGATGTTACAATCTAGTACTATGGAGATACATAGTAACTATCACACTGAGTGTTACACAGTCAGTAACCACAAAGTATTAAAGGAACAAAACAAAGACAATCTATATAGAGTACAATATCCTCAGCCACAGAACAGCTTCTCACAGACCATTTATTTGGTAGGAAGACCTTTCTAACTGAGAATTTCGTGTATTCGTTCTCACTCTCCCTTATGTATTATAAATAAAGCAATACCCTTCATACCAGTAGACCTCAAACTTGGTTTGCATAAGGACACCTAAAAAGATGGTAAGGGTGCAGATGCCTCTCCAATTCCTAAGCTTCTGATTCAGCGGGTCTACAATTTAATGTGAACTTACAGTGATTTTGATGTGAGTCCTTGGTCCGTACATTGAGAAATATTATTTAGAGATGTATATTGCTCAATATCCTTCAAAGATTTTACCCTTTTGAGATTGCTGAAGTGGGTGATAAGGGTTTGGTAAAGTTTTATTAAATATCTCATAAAGATATTGCCCTTCCTTTCAGATGACATCCACTCACTAGTAAACTTTGGTACAACTGTGCTAACTTTGACTACTCTTTATATTAGGTAAGAACATGGCTGCATTTTACCAGGGCAAATGAAGAATTCTAAGATGAATTTAAAAGGGAAAATTCACACACTTTAAGGTATCATTTGCCCACAAACCATTGTTTGAGAAGAGGTTGACATATTTAACATAATAAAATTTAGAAAAGGCAGACATTTTCACATCTTTACGATACAAATTTATGTGGTACCTTATAATGGTATCACAAGAAGTTATCAGGTTTATATGAAATTGATTTGTCCTTAATAAACCCATGCTGCCTATATGTCAATTTATTTGATTGTAGAATCCTAATATATTATAAAAACAAATTTCTAGAGTTAATGACCTAAAAAATTACCATTAATTGAAGTACAAG
>NW_007808568.1:0-1016 GCF_000696425.1 Galeopterus variegatus | reverse complement strand
GCACTGCTCACTTCAGGACCGTAATGCAGGAGGGAAATAAACTCATGTATTAGATTGTTCTCTGATCCTCGGCATTTTTGGATCTCTTTGAGATAGCATCTTAGAATTTACCGTGATGCAATATATTATTATGCAATATATTTTTCCATATAATGTAATAATAATATATTTAATTTTGTTTGTCTTCTATAGTTGTATAACAAATTACCACACACAGTGCAGTAAAACAAAACAAATTTATTTTCTCACATTACTGTAGGCCAAGCTTGGGTACATTCTCTGCTCAGGGTCTCTCCAGGCTGAAATAAAGGTGTCAGCTGGAGCTGCCATGGCATCTAAGGTTCAGGGTCCTCTTCCGAGCTCACTTGTTTTTGGCACAGTGATTTTCTTGCTGCTGTAGACTGAGGTGATGTCCCTATTTTCTTGCTACTTGTACTACAGTGACCACACTTAGTCACTGGTGGCTGTCTTCAGCTCCTTGCCACCTGGTCCCCAGAGGGAGTTCACTACATGGCTGTCACTTTTTCTTTCAGCCAGTAGGAGCACAACTCTTGATCTTTTCTCTGTAAACATTTGGAGAAAAAGTTCTTATCTGATTAGGTCAGACCCACCATGGAGAATCTCCCTTTTTCCGTAATAGGTAGTATAATCACAGGAGAGATACATTGTCATATTCACAAGCTCTGCCGACACTCAGGTGAGGGGATTATACATGGCTTGTTCACAAGGAAGCTTGGGGGTCATTATGGAATTCTGCCTACCACAATCATATATTAATATACATATGTGATACTAACAGATGATACATAATATAAGAACACAATAATGATGATTTATTACTGAGTGCTTACTATGTGCCAGGCACTTACAAACTTTTTGCATTTATTTGATCATTTAATCCTCACAAATTCCCTGTGAGAATATACTATATTCCCTATTTCACAGATTACAGTGGTAACTGAAGCTTAGACAGGTCAAGTAACTCACCCAAAGTTATACAACCAGTGAGTGGCAGA
>NW_007808567.1:0-1016 GCF_000696425.1 Galeopterus variegatus | reverse complement strand
TCTATACCTAGCTTTTAGCTTTCAGGCAATTTCTAACCTTGTTTGCAAAAACGTGTCCAAACAGAATCCCAGAGTATTGCTAAGTTAGAGAGAAAAAGATTGGAACTTACAGAAGTTAAGAGGGCTGGAATTTGTGGAGCAGAGGACTGGAGAGGAAAAAATTATTCAAAGAGCAAGAAAAATCTATAAAAGGGTTTCCTTGACTTTGGCTGAAATTCGACAAAGTTGGTTAAAGGAAACATTAATCTGAAAAATTTCTAGAGTTCACACAGAGGAAGGCATTGTTTTTCTTAGCAGCCAGAGTGCAGAGACCTCACTGCGTACTTGGGCCCTCAGTAGAGGCCCAAGACTATTCTAAACTCTTCCTAAAATCCCATAGAAACAAGCCTTGAAAGAATGTTAGAACACAAACCAACACTCTTTAAAGTAATCTAACCAAGTATAACACTAAAATATAAAATTCAGAAAAATCTGGCATTTAATAAAAAATATGGCCCTTATGCATGAGAATAACCAGTCGGCTGAAACAAACAGAAATAACAGATACAATTAAATTAAGAGGGAACTATTTTAAATCAGATAAAACTATGTTTAAGTATTTAAAGAAAACCTTAAGCATGTGTAGAAGCAAAATAGAATATATAAAAAGATTAAATGAACTTTCTGGATTTAAAAGAAAATAGTATCCAAAATAAAAAAAATTTTTTTTTTTCTTTTTGTCTTTTCTCTTGTCCGGCAACGGATCGCAACCCTCAGTGTCGCGCCCGTACCGGACCGGGATGGGCAATGGGATCGCAACCCTCGGTGCTGCGCCCACCCCTCACTCAGCCAGTGAGCGGGAACTGGTCTGTATGTGGGATCCGAACCCTTGGCGGGAGCACCGCCATGCTCCCAAGTGGCGCACTGTAGCAGTGCGCCACCAGGCCAGCCCCAAAATAAAAATTTTATTGGATGGGCTAAATACTCACCAAAGAAAAATATCTTGGCTACTGAGAATGATGCTAAAATGAGCATGC
>NW_007808566.1:0-1016 GCF_000696425.1 Galeopterus variegatus | reverse complement strand
AACGGGATCGCAACCCTCGGTGCTGCTCCCACACCTCACTCAGCCAGTGAGCGGGAACCGGACTGTATGTGGGATCCGAACCCTCGGCGGGAGTGTCACTGTGCTCCCAAGTGGCGCACTGTAGCAGTGCGCCACTGGGCTGGCCCTTAATATGCCTTTTCTTGAAGAAATATATGTTCCTACCAAAAGTCTTGCTTGTACCCTACCCATTTCCATGTCTCTTGACCTGCCTGACTGAATGCAGGCCTTATGTGACAAGGCTGAAATTAAAGTTCTCTCATCTCTGAAGTTTACCCAATGGCCTGACTCATTCCAAAGTGATAACTCTTCTTCTACTGAACTTCTCTAATATTAGTATCTGAAAAAACTCAATTTATTTTGAATACGTAAGAAATGCTACCTTATTTATGCAACTCTAATGCATTTGTCTTGTGGCCAGGATTGGTGCCATAATTTGAGTCTTTCTGAGAATGTAGTGGAGAGGGCTTCTCATAAGGTAAGCAATAACTATCTGAAAGAAAGTGAGCCGAGATGCTGGGTACCATTCAAGCTTTATTAAAGAAAGAAATCTGCTGGGCTGTGCTCAGAGTGGCACAGGGCCCAGGGCTGCCCTGAAAATGGGGGACAGCACCAGGTGTGGGGTGGTAGAGCTTATATAGTGTGCCAAGGGCTGGCAGATACCATCAAGGAGGGGCATTATGCTAATGTGGATCGGTGTGGAGAACTGCATCCTTGTGAAAGCAAAGGGGTTTCTGTTTAAGTCAGGAGGCTTCTCATAAAGGGAAGCGGGGAGGGGAGGAGGTGGGCAGTGCCATTTTTTACTTGGGCTTGTCTAAAGTGGTACTGGTTATGTTGCAGATCTATTACTATCTATTGCTTGATTCAATAGATACTCACACTCTGCCCCTCTGAGGATGCAGTGCAGTGCTTCTATGTGCAGTCTCTGGGTGGACTCCATCCTATCAGGAGGTGTGACCCAGACCAGGCTGGGAAGGAGGTAAACAGCAGATATCTAC
>NW_007808565.1:0-1016 GCF_000696425.1 Galeopterus variegatus | reverse complement strand
TAAGAGAACGAAATCCTTGAGGAGGTGCAGGGATGGGGTGCAAGGCACAAGCAGAGGAGTTGGCCTGTGACAGGGGAGGATGCACCTCCATTACAACTGGAGGAAAGAAAGAGGAGACAAGGTGGCTGACTATAGAGGTGCTGAAAGTCTGAGAGAGTTCTCAGGCCTCAGAGAAGTGTGGGTGAGGCCATCAGCTAAGAGAGAGGAGAGAAGATGGGGGAAGCTCATGGAGGACATGGGAGTAACCCACCCAGCCTGGGGGAGGCAGGAAGTCTGACCTCAGTGGGGAAGGACGAGACAATGGGGAGGATGTTGAGCCGAGAAGTGACACAATCAGACTGGAGTCATAGAGAAGATTCTGGGCGCACATGGACAGTGGGTTGCTGGGGAAAAGAGCCTTGAACAGAAGATACCGAGTGAGGGGCTGATGTGATGACCAACGTGAGATGTGAGGCATGCCTGGCATAAAGTCGCGGTGGTGATTGACAGAAGGGGGCAGAATTTAGAAAAAGGAGGAGCGGCCAACAGAATCTGAATCAAAAACATATTCATTTTTAATTTTTTTAAACAAACATAACTTGATTTTAAAATTCCAGATAGCTATTTTATCAAAGGTATTAAGCCTAGTGTCCCTTCATAAGTGTGACAGTAATAGCAGCCATCTTTTTATAAGTGGCCTGGTTGAGCCACCTCTATGATCCCCCCTCCCCCGTCTCAGCACAGTCTAGGCACATAGCCTCAATTAAGTGATTTCTTCCAGCCAAACTAAGCAACCCATGGGTAGGATTGCACCTTGTTCCAGCCTTCCCCTGCAGGGGGCGCTGATAAGTAGGGTTCACAGCTCCTGGTGACCTAACAACTGGGTCACACATAATAGCAAAAGCTCAGTGATGCCCGGTGTATGTGTGGAAGGCTACATGTCACATGCTATCATTTGTATCATCTGAATTGTCCACCCTGAGAGATGGGCAGAACAGGGTTAATCATTTCAATGTTTCAATTTTAACTGAAAGCTC
>NW_007808564.1:0-1016 GCF_000696425.1 Galeopterus variegatus | reverse complement strand
CAAATGGTGCTAGGTGTTCTGAAGGGTTAAAGAAAAGACACAATATCGATTTCCTGTGAATATACATTGTTTTGGAAAAAACGAACAGTTGATATTTTGTGGATACTCCTACTTTTCTGTGATCTTAAGGGTGAAATAGTTAATGTTTTAACTTTTATAATAGCTCACCAGAGTGGAGCCAGTTCGGGAAGTGTTTGTTAAATGCTTTGACTAATGTCCATTAATGATCAGCAGACTTTTAGACTGTGATTTCCACATGACTGTGTCTCTCTCTCCATTGTTTGCCTGGCACAGAATAAGTGCTCCACACATATTTGTCAGAAGAATCGACGAGTGAACAAATGGGTTCTTTTGTTGACTATTCTGTTTTCAGCCATATGCTTTGTTTTTTTGTTGCTGTCTTTAGGGCATCAGGGATGCCGTGAAATAATGTATGGTGATGGTTCAATGCTAAAATAAGGGAGTTTTCTTATTCATATGGTTTTTGTTGAAGACTTACAAAAATTCCTTTTTGTCTTTTATTGATTACAAAAAACCCTGCCATTCTAGGAGCACCTAATGGGATGGGGTGAATGAATATACTCTTACCTGAGGACAGAATGTCCTTGAGGCAATCCAAGGAATTGGTGACCTACAGCTAGTGTTGATTTGAGCAACAGCGGCTGGACAGGTCAAAAGTTGTTATATTTTGCTTTGACGTGAAGGGTAGAGGGTGATTTGGGAAAAGCAAATCAAACAAAAAATGTGTTGAGAACTAGACTGACCAACTGTCCTGGTTTGCTTGGGACTGTCACAGATTTAGCACTGAAAGTCTCATCCTGGGATACTTTCAAGTCCTAGACAAAACAGGATGAGTGGTCCCCTTCTATGAGGAATAGGGATTGAGTATAGTGCTAATGTCAGAATAGTGCCAGAACAGTCCTGATGTCAGAACACTGCTGACGTCAGTATAGTGCTGAGGTCAGGATAGTGCTGAGGTCAGAATAGTACTGATGTCACTGTAGTGCTGATGTCAC
>NW_007808563.1:0-1016 GCF_000696425.1 Galeopterus variegatus | reverse complement strand
TAAATAAATAGAACAGACTAGAGAGTCCAGAAATAGACCCACATACACATAGTCAACTGATCTCTGACAAACGAGTAAAGGCAACTCAATGAAGAAAGGGCAGATTTATTCACCAAATGATGCAAAAAACTGAACATCCACATGAAAAAAAAAGAGATGAATCTAGATAGACTTTGCGAGCAACAAAAATTCTTGTGCATTTCTGGTGGGAATGCAAAATAGTACAGCCACTTTTGAAGACAGTGTGGCAGTTTCTTACGAAGCTTAACACAGACTTACAATGTAATCCAACAATTACACTCCTAGGTATTTACTTAAATGAGATGAAAACTATGTCCACAGAAAAACCTGTACATGAAGTTTTTGGCTGCTTTATTCATAACTACCAAAGCTGGAAGCAACCAAGATTTCCTTCAATAGATAAGCAAACAAACTGAGGCACGTCCATGTAATGAAATATTATTCAGCAATGTAAAGAAATGAGTTATCAGCTATAAAAAAGACATGGAGAAACTTGAAAATATATTGCTAAATGAAAGAAGGCAGTCTGAAAAAGCTATATATGATTCCAACTGTGTGATATTCTAAAAAGGCATAACTATAGAGACAATAAATTGAACAGAGGTTGCTAAGGTTTAGGGGGTAAAGGGGCAAGATAAATAGTTGAAGTATGGGGAAATTTTAGCACAGTGAAAATATTCTGCATGATAATGTAAAGGAAGATGCATGATAATATACATTTGTCAAAACCCATAGAATATGCAGCACAAAGAGTAAGCCCTAATGCAACTATGAACTTTAGTTAATATTCATGTATCAATACTGGCTCATCAATGTACCACTCTATTGCAAGATGCTAATGCTAGTAAATGAACCACTCTAATGTAAGATGCTAGTAAGAGGAGAAACTGTGTGCAGAGGGCAGGGGGGGTATATAAGAATTCTGTATTTTCTGCACAACATTTATGTATACCTAAAACTTCTCTAAAAAACCATGTCTGTTTAAAAAGGTAAAT
>NW_007808562.1:0-1016 GCF_000696425.1 Galeopterus variegatus | reverse complement strand
ACCGAGGGTTGCGATCCCGTACCGGTCAGTAAAAAAGACAAAAAGGAAAAAAAAAAAAAGGGAGCTTAGAAGCTGAGCAACCAAAATAAGGACAAATGTCCACTCTCTCACCACTACTTTGTGGATCTTTCTCAAGGAGAAAGCAAAGTTTGGTAGTTAGGAGCATGGACTCGGGAGCAGACTGTCTGGGGAACACTTATTCTATTCTGTGGAATGACACATTGCCCAATTTTAGAATTGTAATAAAGCCAGTATGAGATCTTTTACTAAAAAACAAAAACAAAGTGCCTGGCACATATTAAATGTTATATAAATATTACATAAATATATAAATCATGGGAATTTTTTAATATGAATAGTTTTGCCACCTAGTTTATCTGTTTTCAAATAATATGTTTAGATACTCTAATATTAAATATATAAAACTTTAAAATTTTCCTGCAGGGAGAAGCGTGGGGAAGAACTAGGTATATTTACAAATCACAGATTGGGTTTTTAAAGATAGGGTGTTTTTTCTTCAACACCACCCCCTTCCACATCTCCTACTTGTGTGTCAACCTAAATAACAACAGAGAGAGACTCTCTAAAAGAATAATGAGTTTAATCAGGAATAGGGCATTGCAATGGGAGTAATAACCTATGTTCATATTCAGAGAGATAAAGGAAGACAAAAGGTTTAAAAGGAAAAATGATGGAGAATTACATAATTGTTTGGGGATAATTATCTTTGGCTATAAAGATCATAACAAGGGTAACACCGGCCTGAGGTTGGACAGGCAGTTGCTGGGCAGATGTCCTCACAGTATTTTTTTGTGAAAGGTTGTGATGGCCTCTGTGCAAGGCTGTGGTTTTGCAGAGTCCTTTGTGTTAGTTCTTGGTATCAGGCATTTGTGCATGAGAACCCTCCCTTCATGACCTTCCCCAGATCTGTCAGTGTTGATTTTTTTTTTTTTTAAATTTTATTTTGTCGATATACAATGAGGTTGATTGTTGTGGCCCATTACCGAAACCCCCCT
>NW_007808561.1:0-1016 GCF_000696425.1 Galeopterus variegatus | reverse complement strand
GTGGCCTTGGTGTTATCAGCACCGCACTCTCCCGAGTGAGCCACGGGCCGGCCCCAGAAGAAACTCTTTAAAGTATACTAAATTTTCAGGGATAAACTGCCACTGCAGCCCTGGGCTATGGAATTTCCCTTCATCCATAGCTCCATGCCAGACAATACTCAGATGCTTCCAGGACTTCTGAACACATCTGCAGTTATGCTTTTAAAGCTCCTGAGCCTAAACCCAGGTCATACTTTCAGCATCAGTACTGAAGAGATGCAACAGATTCCATAAACGCAGAGTTGTGCTTTATGACATAGACAATTAGCTCAATGCAACTCCCAGGTCATGTGATCCAGCCTCTAAGCAAATGTCACTTATAGTACTCCAGGGAGATGTGAATATTCTCATCTTGGCCCACTAACTGCTCTGATCACAGGTGACATATAAAACCTGTATCAAAGCTTTCCAAGTATTACATTAGAAACACATTATTGCAAATGTTAAAATTCTTTGGCTTTTATTCTTGCTGTTTTTTAAAAAAAACTCCAAAGAAAACCACTCCTTCACAACTATTAATAAGAATGTACTGAGGGCTTATTATGTTAGGCATCCTGCTAAGCATTTTACATGGCATTAGCTCGTTTAATCCTGACATCCATATTATAAGTTAGAAACTATCATGATTTTTCAGATAACGCAGCTGAATACTAAAGAGTGTAACGTCTTGATTTGCTTAATGCCAAACAGCCAGCAAACTGCAAGTTTGGGATTTGAGTGTGGGTGTGTCCAACTCCAAAACCCATTCTATTAATTGCTATATATGTTTATAACAAAATCTCCTTGTCCATCAGACAAGCTGATTTATAAGAGCTCTCATTCTCCCAGGACAAAAAGAATTCAGGGAGTAGGTAGAAAAGACACCATACTAAGCCGGCCTCTTCTATTACTGATGAGTTGGCTGCCTGGAGTGTCAATGTGTGTGTGATGTGAGGAACACAGCAAGGGAAGGAAGAAAAGGACAGCCCAGTGAGTTG
>NW_007808560.1:0-1016 GCF_000696425.1 Galeopterus variegatus | reverse complement strand
TATTCATGCCCTGTAGGGATCACTGATGGACTATGATGTCTGGCTAGATTTAGTCTGTGAAGTATTCACTTTCTTCATGTGTCATTCACTTACCTCTTCATAACCACTACCCACAAGCACTTGTACATATAAATACAAACATTACATTTGTATTTTCTTTTATATTTCTATTTCTGTGCTCTGGAACTGCTGTATTTTCTCTTCAGGCCCATTTCCCCTTTTTTCTCAGCAACGACAGTAAAAAAAAAAAAAAAAAAAAACAACCTTTTATCATTAGCTCTATTAACCAAAAGTGAAATAGCATACTGTGTTAATGCCAATTAACTTAATTCCATTAACAGAGTGCACCCTCTGAATTAATATTGTCATATTTAGGTTATAGTTTCTTCTTTTTCTGTCATGATTTATTTTTCCTCTAGTGTTAGTCAAAATTATTCTTTATTCTGACACCCATTACAGGCACTTATTGGATGTCAATTTTTCCTTTTTCTTTTCAAATCATAGGCGTATTTTAGAATCATAGAATGTCAGGGATGGAAGAGTCATATCTTAAAAACCTTCATAATATAATTTCTCTTATTTTACAAGATAGAAAATTAACACCTGAAGAATTGATTTGATCTGCTCAGAATTACACAGTTTGTGTAAGAGTCACAAGTGTGGTTTCTTGGCTTAAATTCAGATGGTTTTTCTATTTAGCCCTTCTGTGTTACCGAAACTGGCGCATTATTTATAATGCCAAAACAGCTTTTCCTTACACATAAATAATCAGCAAAAAATAAAACATACAAAACCATCTTCATATAAAGAATAAAACAACCGCAAAAATTGTGGTTTTATCACAGGTGCATTAATTATACAGGATGTTAATTTTTTTTAAATGCACAATAATTTCTGAACACCCTCAGTATTTCTCTTTTCTCCATAATTGTTTATTTTCCTTATTATCTCTACTTAAACACTGCTTGTGAATAATCCTAAGGGATTATAGGAAACTAAATTAGGCTGTAGCTTCC
>NW_007808559.1:0-1016 GCF_000696425.1 Galeopterus variegatus | reverse complement strand
GGGAGCGCCGCCGCGCTCCCAAGCGGCGCACTGTAGCAGTGCGCCACCGGGCTGGCCCACAACTTAAATTCTTAACTTCTATTAATTATCCATGATCAAGCAGTCTTCATTAACACACATTTGTAGTGACATTTTAAACATATTTAAATTGCATATGATAATTTACAGATTAATAAGAATTTGCCCTCAAAAGGCAGTAAACTTTCTGATATCTGGGAATCTAACTGTATTAGTTGATGTCTATCACAGTTACAGAACTGATACTTAATGAGATAATTCTGAGGCACTGCAAGATTGTGTGGTGCCATCTGAAGTGCCATTTGAATCAAAGAAACACTAAATCTTATTTGTCTTAAAAATGCCTTTATGTTTCCTAATTCTTTAAAAATTGGATATTCATGGATGTCAAGATATCCAAGGGCAACTCTTCTTAGCTAGAGTACCTGATTTCCCACTCCATCCAGAATGAATTTTTTTCTACCCTTGTTTTTCATACTTCACTGATCTGCTTCACTGAAAATAATCCCTCCAAAAATATATTTAGACTACTGTAAAATCAACTAAAAACAAATATGAAATAGCCTAAGAAACTTTAAAAGAATGCTAAATGGCAGAAATTGTTTTTAATATTTTATAACATGTTTAACTACTGATGAATAATTTTGTGAACTGTAGAAACAGGAGACCAACAATTTCACAGAACAGTAAAAATTCTGTAATACAAAACTTTTCATTAGTGAAAATTACCCCAAGAAAGAAGAAAATGAGACTAATAGCCACAAAACAAAAATCATCTTTAAATCCCTAGTCACAGGTTGAGTTGATCTTTAAGTATGACAATTAACCAAGTTTCATTTGGGAGCTGAATACCCCCCAAAAAAGTGTAATGGTGGTGGAGTTATGGGAAAATGTTCACAAATAAGCCTCTTAATTTTTCATTAGTTATCTTATTCAGATCTAAAAATTAATCTACTTTCTATTCATAATATATGAACTACTAAGTTTTCATTGTTATA
>NW_007808558.1:0-1016 GCF_000696425.1 Galeopterus variegatus | reverse complement strand
GCACCATCCATTTAGGTTTTACTGCTGGAAACCAGGCTAGTTACCTGGGCTCCTCCTCTTCCTCTTCCTTGTCTTCATTGTCAGCTTGTTCCCACCAATTCTCATTGACTCTACCTCCTAATTGCTCAAATTTGTCCTCTTCCATCTATCTCTACAACAGTGCAGTCCAGCAACATTGGTCTGGAGTTGTCGCAACTGGCTAAGGGGGTGCTACTGGCGCCTAGTGGGTAGAGACCAGAGAGGCTGCTAAACATCCTACAGTGCACAGGATACCCCCGCAAGACAGCTCTACAGCAAAGAATTATCCAGCCCCAAGTGTCACTAGTGCTGAGATTAAGAAACTCTGGTCTAACCAAGCTATCATCTCTTATCTAATCTGTTGCCACAGCCCCTAACCTGACTTCCCTACCTGTTTTGCCCTCTTCTACCCATTCTCCACTCCACACGGCCAGAATGATCTTTGAAAAACACAGACATAGTTAGTTTCTCTTCCTGAAACCCACCAATGGCTTCCCAATTCCTTTACAAATAAAACACTTGTTGACTTGGCCAGAAAATCTGGCATTTTCTTGAGCTAGCTTCGAGCCACTCCTTTCTTTCATCTTAGCTTCCTACTCCTGCCTAAGAGGTGACCCCTTCCTTTTCCTTTGGAGGAAGCCCCCACGTATCCCATGTGTCCTTCACACCGTTGCTCAAATGTCATCTTACCAGACAGGCTTTCCCTGACCTTCCCAACTCTCTGTGTCCCATACCCAGCTTTAATTTTCTCATAGCACTTCCCACCACTTGGTATATTATATATTCATTCGTTTCCTTGTTTGTTTTCTCTCTTCTCTCATCAGAATTAAGATCCATTACAATAGGGATGTCTGTCTTTTGTTTACTATTGTATAGCAACTCCCTGTAACTATGCTCAGCACATAGTGGACACTCAAAAAACATTTAGAGAGTAAGTAGGAACATGAACTATATATATCACTTATTTTTTTATTCTTATATACTTATTCTGTAAGGTA
>NW_007808557.1:0-1017 GCF_000696425.1 Galeopterus variegatus | reverse complement strand
TCGAGAGGTTAGGTCATCTGCCCAGGGTTCTCAAGCCCATGTTCTTAACTACTAATTGTCGTCCTGTGGAAAAGGGATGTAGGCCACGTTGTCAGAAGATAAGATCTTTTGGAATTTAGAACACTGGGGAATTTGGTGCCTTAGGGAAGAGAGAATATGTTGGTCAGAATTTAAGCACCCCCTTTCCACAGGCAGTCCTGGACTGTACCAGCCCAGGTAATTCAGAGCTCACATGTAAGGCTGCCGCACCCTGGAGAACAGAATGACTCCCCTGTAGTTTCCTCCAGGACAGGATGGAAGCATTAACTGGGGAGAAATGTCTCCCAGGTGTAAAGGAAGGCAAAGAGGGAGTAAAAGGAAACCAAGAGCAGAAATAATAATGCAAACCACAGGAGTGGAAAGGAGGTGGGCGGGTGGATGAAAGCACAGGGATGTCAGTTATTGTTATAATCAGAGGGAGAGCAGATGCTGGAGAGAAACATTTCATATTAGTAAAAAATCCAAAATGATGGGGGAGTTGACAGTAGCTGAGAGGCAGACTCCTTTGAAAAACATGGCTTTTGAGAGGAATTCTCCTTTTCTCTTTGCACTGCACTTTACAGTTTGCCAAGTGCTGTTGCATCTGTTATTTATTCCGACATCAGTGCTGTGAAGCATGGCATTATCAACTCTGTTTGACAAAGAAGGAAGTTTCAGAAGGGAAACATCTCCTTTGCAGTCCTACAACTGGTTAGATAGAGCCGGAACCAGATCTCAAGTCTTGGCCCTGCTAGGCTTTGCCCTGTCCTAATGCCAGAAGGACAAACAGGGTCACCACAAAGTAATTAACAGTTTGGGAAAGAAGCTACAGAGCTGCCTTTGAAAAGTAGAACACTGTGGAAAATTTCTGGAGAATCTCTTAATGTGCAATGACTTTGGAAAGTTTATTGAAATCCTTCCAGTTAAGATTGAACTCACAGGGGGCCGGCCCGGTGGCGCACTGCTACAGTGCGCCGCTTGGGAGCGCGGTGGCGCTCC
>NW_007808556.1:0-1017 GCF_000696425.1 Galeopterus variegatus | reverse complement strand
AGCAGAACAGGGAGTTATAAAAGTTTGGAGGTGTAAGAACACATTAATACCCATTAAAAACCTTACTCCTCTCAATATCTTTTGAGAATTCTGCCCTGAAGTTTTGTTTCAAATCACTTTGCCAATGCTAAATAATTTACTGTTTTCTTGCTTTGGTTGCCTTCTTTGTGAAACCAATGGGGAAAAAAAATTATATGCTATAATGTCACCTCTCTTTCAAGACTCATAAAAAGGAAAATATTTTCTTCTTTGCTTATTTTTTTTTAAATAATTGAAACACTGTCTCTCTCTTGCTAATTGAGCTCATTCACCTGTAACAAATACAAGCTGTGCTACAGTTAGGACAATGCAAGTTTGTCATCAGGGTCACTCACAGAATGCTCTTTGCCAGGGAAAAACTGCTGATGTTTCAAAATAATCTTGGTTGCTAAATTCTAGCAGGTAAGCATAAACAAACAGGTCTATTTATTCAAGAAAAGGAAAAGGTTAAGAGTGGAGTGGAGATGTGGCGATTGCTATTTCTATCCTCTTGCTAAGTCAACCAGATTCTGTACAGCATAGCAAATCCATTATACATGATACATCTCTTCCATGGCAGAGACATACTGTTTTAAAGCTTCTTGCATATTTTTTCCTTTTTTTTTTTTGTCTTTTTTACTGACTGGCAATGGGATCGCAACCCTCGGTGTCATGCCCGCACCACGCTCAGTGAGCGGGAACCGGTCTCCACATGGGATCTGAACCCTTGGTGGGAGCGCCGCCACGCTCCCAAGCAGCGCACTCTCCAGTGTGCCACTGGGCCAGCCCAAAAGTTCTTTTTTTTATTTTTGTCCTTTTTGAGACCGGCCGCACTGCGCTCAGCGCACCAGTCATCCCTATATAGGATCCGAACCCGCAGCGGGAGCGCTGCTGCGCTCCCAGCACCGCACTCTCCCGAGT
The DNA here is from genome assembly GCF_000696425.1 of Galeopterus variegatus. Classification (NCBI taxonomy): domain Eukaryota; kingdom Metazoa; phylum Chordata; class Mammalia; order Dermoptera; family Cynocephalidae; genus Galeopterus; species Galeopterus variegatus. The sequence goes on along the minus strand of NW_007808556.1, from coordinate 78 downwards.
GCACCACAGGCTCGGCCTGCTTCTTGCATAATTTTTAACTTGGTTCTATATGCTGCTCCTTTACCTAGGTTCATCTAG
>NW_007808555.1:0-1017 GCF_000696425.1 Galeopterus variegatus | reverse complement strand
TAAAATATTATTTATCTTGATTGCTGGGATTTTTGGCCCCTTTTAAATTTGCATCCAGGTCAGTTCCTATCTTATTCTCCATCCTACTCTGCTGGCCCTGCTGCGAACAGCACTGGATCTAGAAATTTCCCAAGCTCGACGTCATACATACCAGCATGCGCAAAAAGGTAGCAGAATGCGAGAAGTGAATGTTGAACAAATCGGAGTTGAAAAAGAGATAATTCACTTCCCTGAGGGGGATTAAAGGTGGATATTGTATTCCAAACCAAACACCAGTACACCGCTTCCAAACCACTATCTGGCGGTCCCCGTTTACTCATGAGCCGTGATTGCTCAGAAACCTCCATCGGTCATTTTTCATATTTTTAAGTCCTTACTTAATCTGTGTTTTTTATTTGGACATCACATTTTTTATTTTCAAGAAGCCGTAAGATATATATGTGTCAAAAAATATTTCAAATGATGCAGAACAATAGAAATAAAAGTTAAGTACAGGACTGGTCGGTTAGATCGGCTGGTTAGAGGCCAGCTTCATGGTCATGGGTTCAGATCCCCACACCAGCCAGCCGTGGGAAAAAACAAAAAAAAAAAGTTAAGTGTTTCCTTCTCTCGTCTCTTACATACCAAATCTCACACTGCGGAGGTAACCGCTTCTAATCATTTCTGGTTTTAGTTCTTTCACTGGTAACCACCAACAATCTAAAGCATTTCTTGCTTTGTCATTTGTAGAAAGCATGTGACGACTCTGTTATATGAATGCTCCGGAATTTAGCTCACTTACACTTTCTCCCCTCTCCTTTCTCTTCTCCTCCTTTTTCTGTTTTTGGTCCCTTCTTGTTTTGTTTATTATTTTTTTTATTTGTTCCTTTTGTAGCTACAGTAAATCAGGGTATCTTAACTTTTGCACAATTGTAATATTGGATATATTGTCATTTTATTGTGGGGGGACTGTCCTGTGCATTGTAGGATGTTTAGCAGCATCCCTGGCCTCTACCCACCAGATGTCAGTAAATGACC
>NW_007808554.1:0-1017 GCF_000696425.1 Galeopterus variegatus | reverse complement strand
ACACCTTCTCCTTTCTCCCACACATCAGCCTAGCACACTGTTCCTCTCTGGTTTTACCTAACTGGCTGATACTCATATCTCAGGTCTCAGCTTAAATGCCATTCTTCTAGGGAGGCCTTTCCTGATCCACTGCTTGGTTGCCCTTCAGCAACTGGTCTACCAAGTTGCACAACCCTAGGAGGAGAAATTTGAATTGTATTATGTGTGAATGGTACCCCTGAAGTCAAGCGATGCTGGGACCCAGCACACTTCCTCACTGTCATTGTTTAATTGTCTTCCCTCCTGCATTGCAAGCTCCACGTCCAATTCTCTGCTGTAAGCCTGGCACAAAGCAGGAGTTCAAGTACTTGTTAAATTAATAAATGAGATTTTAAGAGAGAAATGGCTTACTGGTTGTGTAAATGAAATACGGAAAAAAAAATTCTGAAAACCACACCTTTTACAGAATAATTTAAGATATTTAGTTTGGAGAAATGGAGATTTAGAACAGATATGCTTGTAAAAATGAAATACATTTATTCCATTTTATCTCAGAAAGATAAGTAAAACTACTGAATTCAAGTTATAGGGATGCAAATTTGGTCCTGATATTAAAATTGAAAGAACTTCTCGATACTGAGAACAGTCCAGAAATGAAGCCAGGGCACACAAAGCAACGAGTTCTGCTTCACTGCAAACACCGGAGTATGAGCTAGATGCCCATGCACAGGAGCATGGTGGGCGGCAGCTGGACAGGACAGCTTTAGAGTATCTAACTCAATATGTCTGTGATTTTGTGACTGTAGGGAAAGTTTACTTTTCAGTTGAACTCAAGCATTTATTTAATGCCTCTCTGGGCTTGGCATTATTGGGCACATAGGACTGTCCTTATACCTGCACACAGTCAGGTTTGAGGGACAAGCTCAAGCTCATAGGGAGCAATTAGAAGCTTGTGGAATGTCACCAAGTGTCTGTGTAATACAGAGTATGGTCTTGCATTATGGTGGAAGCCTTCACAGCAGAGGGGGAGTTTGAAAA
>NW_007808553.1:0-1017 GCF_000696425.1 Galeopterus variegatus | reverse complement strand
TTTTTTTTCTAGTCATCTTTTTAGCATTCAATTACAAGAAGGAAATGGCCAGGCAGGCAGAGAAGTTCTGTATTTAATCCATCCATCTCCTCCTCTGGCTTTGGGCAAGGGAGACGACTATGTTACTTCTCTCCCACCACTCAGTGGGCCGATGGAAACAGGGGAAGTCGAGTGCTGTTCCTGTCATCAGAAATCTTGTAGCATCTGACAGGTGGAGACAGATTGCCTGTTGCTCAGTGAGGCCTGTCTTGTTGACCGCGACCAGCCCGAAGGCCTCAACACCGTTTCAATGTTGTTATTGGCAACATGATTGAGAGGGGTAGCCGGGCAGTCTGTCAACTTGGCCTTCACAGGGCTATTAGAGTGAAGCAAGAGGTAAAATGTATTTTGTTTTCAACAAAATTATATTTCTGTCCTACATGATCAGATTCAAAACATACTATAAAACACAGCTTCTTATTATCTCTACTTCTAGGACACTTAGAAACTTTCAGGAGAGGCGCAAGTAAAGAACTGATCCTTACTGAGTTCTGCAATGCTACTCTCTCTGAGATCTCTATATGGGGCAGACAGAATAATGCCCCCAACCCCCAAAGATGCCCATGTTCTAACCCTGGAACCTGTGAACATGGTATGTTACATGGCAAAGAGGAATCAAAGTTGCAGATAGAATTAAGGTTGCTAATTAGCTGATTTTAAAATAGGGAGAGTATCCTGGGTTACCTGGGTGGACCCAATGTAATGAAAAGGGTCATTAAATGTGGAAGAGGGAGGTCTGAAAGTCAGAGTCCCTGGGAAAGGCTCAACCAGCCACTGCTGGCTTTGAAGATGGAAGAAGGTCATAGGACAAGAAATGTGTGGAGCCTCCAGTAGCTGGGAAACACAGGGAAAAGGATTTGCCCCTGTAGCCTCCAGAAGGAATGCAGCCCTATGACACCTTGATTTTAGTCCAATGAGACCTGTTTCAGACTTCTAACCTCTAGAAGTCTAAGATAATCAATTTATCTCATTTTAAGC
>NW_007808552.1:0-1017 GCF_000696425.1 Galeopterus variegatus | reverse complement strand
AAAAAAAAAAAAAAAAAAAAAAAAAAAAAACAAGAAACTAGGACATCCCCAAAAGAATGCAATGACTTTTAAGATCCCAATCTATGAGAAACCCTTGAAATGTCTGAAAAAGAATTCCGAGCAACAATCTTAAGGAAGTTCAATGAGATACAAGAAGAGTCACATAGACAACATAATGAAATGAGAAAAACAAGATATGAAGGAGGAAATCTACAAAGAGATGGATGCCATAAAAAAGATGTGGAGGAGCTCTTGGAACTGAAAGACTCATTCAACCAAATAAAAATAACATTTGAGAGCTTTAGCGGTAAGCTAGAGCAAGCAGACGAATTTCTGATCTCAAAGATAGTGTTTTCAAAATAACCCAACCAGATGAAAAATAAAAGAAAGAAAAAAGAATTTTAAAAAGTGAATAATATCTTCAAGAGCTATCAGACAGCCTCAAGTATACAAACATTTGAACGATGGGTGTTCCACAAGGGAAAGAAAAAGAAAAAGGCATTGAAAACCTATTCAATGAGACAATAGCAAAAAACTTCCTTGGTATTGGTAGAGAAATGGATTTCCAGATTCAAGAAGCTCAAAGATCTTCAAAAAGATTTAATTCAAAAAAGTCCTCTCTGAGACACATTGTAGTTAAACTGGCAAAAGTCAAAGACAAAGAGAGAATCTTAAAAACAGCAAGAGAAAAACGTCAAGTCACCTATAGGGGAGTCCCCATCAGAAAGTATATTTTTAATTCAGCACCAATTATTTATGGGTGTACACATTGCTATGTACTCATGATAAAAGTGGATTTATTTTTGGAGAAGGGGACAAATTTTTTAGTTAAAAAATGGCAAAATTTGTTAAACATTTTTTCTTTAATTAATAAGACTAAACATTTTAATACATATAACCATTTTATTTTATGTTTTGTAAAATGTGCATTTAATGCATTTGTTCATCTCTTTATAATGAAGAAAATTCTTTTTTTTTTTGTCTTTTTTTTGTCTTTTTTCGTGACCGGCAAAGGAT
>NW_007808551.1:0-1017 GCF_000696425.1 Galeopterus variegatus | reverse complement strand
TCTGTATGTGGGATCCGAACCCTCGGCGGGAGCGCCGCCGCGCTTCACAAGCGGCGCACTACAGCAGTGCGCCACCGGGCCGGCCCCTATCTTCCTACTTTTCAATTTGGATGCCCTTTATTGCTTTCTATCTCCTTATTGTGCTGGCTAAGAACTTCAAGTACTATGTTGTGTAACAGTGAGGGAAAGGAGCATCCTTTTCTTGTTCCACATCTTAGAGGAAAAGCCTCCAATTTTTGTCCATTCTGTATAATAATAGCTGTGGGTTTTTCATATATGGACTTTATTGTGTTGAGGTATACCCTTCTATACCTAGTTTGTTGAGTGTTTGTATTAGGAAGAGATACTGGATTTTATTGAATACTTTTTATGCATCTATTGAAAAGATCATTTTTTTCCTTCATTCTGTGGATGTGCTGTATCGCATTTATTGATTTGCATGTGTTGAATCATCTTTAAATACCTGGGGTCTGTCCCACTTGATTATGGTGATAGATTTTTTTAATGTGCTGTTGGATTCTGTTTGCTAGTATTTTGTTGAGGATCTTCTCAGCTGTGTTCATTAGCGATATTGCTCGCAATTTTTTTTTTGTATGATTTCTGGTTTTCATATGAGATTAATGTTGGCCTTGTAGAATGAATTTGGAGGTATTCCCTCCTTTTCAATTTTTTGGAAGAGTTTGAGAAGAATTGGAATTAGTTGTTTAAATATTTGGTAGAATTCAGCAGTAAAGATATCTGATCCTAGGGTTTTCTTTGTTGGAAGACTTTTCATTATTGATTCAGTATAATTACTGGTTATTGGTGTGTTTAAGTTTTCTCCTTCTTCCTGATTCAACCTTGGTAAATTGTTTGTGTCCAGGAATTTATCCATTACTTCTAGGTTTTCCAGTTTGTTTGCATATAGTTGTTCATGGTAATACCTTATGATCCTTTGTATTCCTGTCATATCAGTTGTAATGTCTCCTTTTCCATTTCTGATATTACTTGAGTCTTCTCTCTTTTTTTCTTCTTTAG
>NW_007808550.1:0-1017 GCF_000696425.1 Galeopterus variegatus | reverse complement strand
TGCTGCGGCGGCGGCGACGGCGGGCTGTCCCGAGTCTTGGGTCTTCTGGTGGCTGGGTTTTGCGAGGGTTCAGGCGCCCTGGTCGACTTGGCTGCTTGGACCATGACGGCGGCGGCAGCTACGGCGGTGGGAGGCCACGGGTCTCGTTTCCCATGGGGGGGAGCTTTTTTGTGGCTTCAGGCGACCTGGTCGGCCTAGCTCCTTAGACGACGACGGAGGCTGAGGCAGCGGCGGGGGCGGGGGGCGGTCCCGAGTCACGGGTCCCCGGTGCGTGGGGACATTTGTTGGTGTTCTGGCTCCCTGATCGGCCTGGCAGATTGAACCGGGGTGGCGTTTTTGGGAAACGGATATTGCTTCCCAGGGAAGGGGGGGCTTTTGTTGGAGTTCAGGCTCCCTGTTCGCCTGGCAGCTTGCGCGGCATCGGTGGCTGTGGGCGTGCCCTAGGTCTCCGGTCCTGGGGACGGGCCTTTTGTTTGGGTGAAGGCTCCCTGGTAGGGCTGGAAGCTTGGACAGCGACGGGGGTGGGCGGTGGCCGGTTCCATCACGCGGGAACTCGGGGGTGGGTCTTTTGTTGGGATTCAGGCTCCCTGATCGGCCTGGTAGATTGGACAGGGGTGTCGGTTTGGGGAATGGTTATTGGTTCCCCGGGAAGTGGGGGCTTTTGTTGGGTTTCAGACAACCTGATAATCCTGGCTTTTTGGACGGCAGCGAAGGTGGTGGGCGGTCCCGAGTCTCGGGTCTTCTGGTGGCTTGGTTTTGCTACGGTTCAGGCGCCCTGGTCGGCCAGGCAGATTGTACAGGGGTGTCGGTTTGGGGAACGGATCTTGCTTCCCGGGAGGAGGGGCTTTTGTTGGAGTTCAGGCTCCCTGGTCGGCCTGGCTGCTTGGGCGGCATCGGGGGCTGTGGGCGTGCCCAGGTCTCTGGTCCTGGGGGCGGGGATTTTGTTTTGGTGAAGACTCCCTGGTAGGCCTGGAAGCTTGGACATCGGCGGCGGTGGTCGGTGTGCGGTGGGCTGTC
>NW_007808549.1:0-1017 GCF_000696425.1 Galeopterus variegatus | reverse complement strand
TGGGTTAGCAGGGGCCATCCCATCAGGCAGCAGGCACCCTGCCCCATCTGCTAGGTGAGGGCATAGGAGAGGCTGGGAGGAGCTTGCCAGCCTACAACTGGAGGGTTAGCATGTGTGCATATAGCAGGCATGCTGGGAGAACAGGGGAGGGGGCTGTGGGGAAATGTACCTTGCCTTCTCCAGGGAAAGGAGCAGTAAAGATGCCCTCTCCAGCCCCTTTCATAGACCAGCTGATACTCCCAATTGCACCCTTTGGGCAAGCTATTTACTTGCCTGAGCCTGAATTTCCTCATCTGTATGAAAGATGGAGAAGATCATAATAGAAATTCATATTATTAGTATTCCAAGCAAACAAGCTAAAGGTTAGTTTCCTGAATTTCTACCCCTCTGGAGTCTGATGAATGGGATTTGTTAAAAGTTTGCTGCAGGTGATGAAGCAAGCAAAGGCTAAGGACAGCAGAACTCCTGCCGAGGCAGGGTGCCAAGATGATCCCACCACAACCTATGGAGGAGGAAGGGGCTGGATGAATAACTGCAGCTTGTCTGCAGATTTCTGTCCTCCAAGTATTCCAGGCACAGGCTACAAAATAAAATGTCTTTAAGAGCCAGGCAGATCATGTACATGAGTGGAGCATATTAGGGGGTTGTGTAGTAAACATTAGCAATATTCCTTATTTTCACAAAGACGCTTTCTCCACTTATTGGTAAAACACACAGCCCTCTGGGTATATGTTTTGTTTTCTCACCTTTCATAGATTCACAAGCACAGAGAAATATTTCTCTACTACAAGCAAAACACTAAAATACAGGCTCAAATAGCAACTGTGGAAGGAGCCATGGAGAATGGGAGAGCATGTACTCCACACAAAAAGGGCCAAACTGTGCAAATCCACTACCTGATATGTGTGTGTGTGTGTGTGTGTTTGTGTGTGTGTGTGTGTGTTAGGGGGTGGTGGTAGTGGTAATATTTGCCCAGTGGAGCCAGATCCTTTACTCTTAATTTAACAGGAGTTGAAA
>NW_007808548.1:0-1017 GCF_000696425.1 Galeopterus variegatus | reverse complement strand
TGTTCCATAATGAGACAACAGAGAGAGAGAGAATTCTTCAGAAGCAGCATTTAAAGAGTTAATGGCCAACATTTCTGCAAAACTAAAAAGGACCTCAAGCCACAGGTTCAAAACTATGATAATCACAACAAGGTAAATACAAAGAAAACTACTAAGAGTTTTCACCAGCAGGCCTACATAAAATAAAAAATAAAAAGATTCCTTAGGCAGAAGAAAAATCACCACAGAAAAACTGGAAATTCAAGAAAGGATGAACAGTACCAAGACCCATAAATATATTGACTGTACCGCAGTAATGATAATGCCTTGTGAGACCAAAAAAAATGTGCAAAATGAGAAAACATGAAAAGATTTACACAAAGCAAGAGTGCACTGAATTAGCATTTTGGGTTTCCAGCACAGACTGGAAAACGGCAAAGTTTCTAATTTATATTTGATTGTAGTAAGTCATTTATTTGCACTTGAACCCCTAAGGCAATCAGTAAAAGAATGTACAACTATCAATCTTCCTGAGAAAATTTTGGCAACCAGCAGGAGGATGGAATGGTTTACGGCAGGCCAAAGCCCCACTGATAACAACTACAAAAGTCAGTCACATGCAAAAATCACACTTCTAAAAGCATTACAAAAGTGCAGAATCAACAGGACTGGAGGGAGTACCTTCCAGATGGTGGGAAGCCTCTCAGAGGTGAGTTGGATGTCATTTGTTGCTTTTTCTTTGGGTTTACTTGCAAGTCCAGGCTGAGATTTTGGTCTTAGTCAGTCCAGGCAGAACCTGCTGCTGACAAACCAGCAAAGCTGGCGGTTGTGGGGATTGAAATGAAAAAAAAAAATAAAAATAAAGAAAAGAAACTTGAGGTCTTCAGCATGTGGCTGACTTTCTCTTCTCAACATTGGCTGAAGTCAGAAGCTGTGAGGGGCTGGAGGATAAAGAGCTAAGAGGAAACCTCTGTAAATCAGAGTGTAATTTCTCAAAGCCTAAACAAAGAATCATCAGGTGGAGGAATAGGTAAAGAT
>NW_007808547.1:0-1017 GCF_000696425.1 Galeopterus variegatus | reverse complement strand
TTGTCTTTTTGGTCAATTTATAGCAAATTGTATGTAGTAAATATTCTATCGATATTTGCAAAATTAGATTGATATTACTATTTATCCTGTAGCCCCCCCTCAAAAAAATGTTGTAACTAAGGTTTTATAAAGGACTTCTCTCATTAGATCAGATATGTTCAAGGTCTTGAGATATGTTTAGCATCTGAGGATATTTTTTGTTGACCTAAAAAGAATCTGAGACCAAACACATGTAGCAAGGATGTGTTGAGCCAATATGATGATTGCAACCAGGGAGACACATAAATCACATCACCCTGAAAATGTGTTCCAAAGAGGATCAGCAGAGCTTTACATTTTATAATCGGAAGAGAGAGAGAAAGACAGCCTCACCTAATTAATTTATCAGTCTTTCTATTGGTAGTGCATGACATGTAGATTTGGAATTGTTTCTAGGTTACATCCTACATGCAGGTATCAAGCATAAGGGTAATAAGAAGTAGTCTAGGTTATTTCACGGCTTCCTGGTGCCATTACCGCTGCTTTTAAGTAAAATGATCTTATGATAACATTTTCCAGGACAGGTGGATGTGATTACTGACTTATCCAGCTCTCCCAACACACTATTATTAGGTGACCTGTTCAGAGTAGATTCTTTTGGTTATCATTTGCTAGTCATTCAGACTGCTGTCTTTTTCCTAGGAGAGTTTGACCTATACTATACTGAAGACACTCCTGTTTGTGGATTGATCCTGTGAATTGCTTGAGGAACAATCCAGCAGATGACTGTGTGAGGATGTGATTGAATCTTAACCAAAAAACGATAGGTCTGCTAAATTTTTAAAGCAATATTAGACTATATTAATAAAATAATAGGGCAATAATAATAGATTTTTGTCTAACCACATAAGTTGTTTCAAGCTGTAGGTATATATCACAGCAAGACAAAAAGTTACAATCGTGTGTGTCTGTGTGTGTCTGTGTGTGTGCGTGTGTTTGTGTGTGTGTGTAACTTATCTGTGACCCAGGTAAGGAACT
>NW_007808546.1:0-1017 GCF_000696425.1 Galeopterus variegatus | reverse complement strand
TTGTGATACTGTTAAATAAAAGTAAAGCAGGTGAGAAGTTCATTTTAAAATTTTAAAGTTTAAAATTTAAAGATAAGTTCATTTTAAGGTTATCATGAGGATAAAGCCCTAGGAATAATTCTCCAGGGGTCTATTTGTTTGTTTTTTAAATGAAAATTCATGAAAACACTATCATGAATCCAAACCCCAAGGCAGGTTTATTAGCAGAACAGCAGAACAGACCACCTTGCCTGAAGCGTGACATATGGTTTGCAGAGAGTCTGCAGGACAGCATGTGGATGAGGGCAGCAGAAGGGGAAAGCAGAGGCGGTTTCTAAGCCAAAGGACTGGGAACTGCTTTGACACTAAAATTCACTTTTTCTTTTCCTCGTTGCTTCAGACCCCCGCCCATTACAGTTTCATGACTTTATGTGTGCTTCTCCCCTTTCCAGAATCCCTGCAGGAACCATGATCAGATCAGGGGCTTGGGGAAGCGGAGTGGTGCCAGTGGTGATCAGTGAAGCAAAGGGAAAATTGCCTTCTGTTTCTTCTCCTCTGCCCTCTAGAGCTAGCCAGGAGTTAAAGTAGTGAAAGGCAGTATGAACTGGAAAGTTAGTTTGCCTAGAGCCACAGAGCTAGTAAACAGCAGAGCTCCTTTTGGAACCCACATTTTAGCTATCTCCCAAGAACTGACACTTCATCGCTACACAGATCTGTCTTTATGTAGAGGAAGAAAATGCCTGGTGTAGAATCCCACCATGAGTTAATGCAGAGCAAGTGCGAGGAGAGAAGGTGAAATTGCATTCTCCCACTGCCCAGGGTGGCTCTTCATGAGCACTGCCCACAGAGCCCACATTCCAGCTTCCCATCCTCAAGTCCCCATTTCTCATCCTCCCTGTCCCTCACTCCAGCCGTCATGACCCTGTCCTCCTGGTGTAGTGAGTTGGAGCTGAGAAACCCCCTTGTCCCTGCCGCATACACACACACACACACAGTCTTTCTCCTGCCTGGCTGGCCGAGAGAATCAGGAATAGGATT
>NW_007808545.1:0-1017 GCF_000696425.1 Galeopterus variegatus | reverse complement strand
GAAGAAAAATCTACAATCAATTATCTAAATTTCCACCTGAGGAAACTAGAGAAAGAAGATCACTTTAAGCCTAAATCAGGCAGAAGAAAAGAAACAATACAAATTAGAGCTGAAATCAATGAAATTGAAAAGAAGAAATCAATGGAGAAAATCAGCAAAATGAAAATTGTTCTCTGAAAATATCAATAAAATTGATAAACTTCTAGCTAGGCTAACACAGAAAAAAAGTGAGAAGACAGAAGTCACCAATATCAGAAATGAAAGAGAGGTCATCACTGCTGATGTCACAGACATTAAAAGGATAATAATGAAATATTATTAACAACTCTATATGCACAAATTTTATAGCTTAGATGCAATGGACCAACTCCTTGAAAGACACAAACTACCAAAATTGACACAAAAGGTAGATAATCTGAATAGGCCTGTATCTATTAAAAAAAAAAATTTAATAACCTTCCAAAAAAAAAAAAAAAAAGGCACCAGGCTCAGATGGATTCGTAGATGAATTTTACCAAAGATTTAAAAAGAAAATTAGATATGAGTCCAATTATATGGCATTCTGGAAAAAAGGCAAAAAAAAAAAAAAAAAAGTGATGAGAAGATCAGTGATTGCTTGAGCCTGGAGGGAGGACAAGGTTGAATGGGGAAAACACTGCTTTTTCATTCTTAGGGTGGGGAAACTATTTTGTATGATCATGTAATGGTGGATACATGACACTATGTATTTGTCAAAATGTAGAGAAGTTTATAATACAAACATTGAATCTTAATGTATGAAAATTAACATACAAACAAACAAACTCATTTAGGAGGTCAAGGAATCCGAGGATGGAGTGCGAAATGTGACAAAACAATCTGTATTACAAATATATGACACAACCTCACGGAAGGAGGTGGGGGAAAAAAGTGCTGATCTAAGTTGCTTTGAAAGTGACTGGAGATGGGGCCGGCCAGGTGGCGCACTGGATAAGTGCGCCGCTTGGGAAGTGCGGCGGCGCTCCCGCCCGAGGGTTC
>NW_007808544.1:0-1017 GCF_000696425.1 Galeopterus variegatus | reverse complement strand
ACTTTTTGTATTAAAATACATTGTTTTATTAATGTATTTTATACCCTATTATTTGTTTTTTTAATTTTATGGACCAGGTTTTTTCTAGATTCAGAATTAAAATTAAGAATTCGGAATATATTAATAAAATAATCAAATTTTATAAGTTTTTGCTAATTTTCTACATTCATTCAGCACTTTTAATATCTAAGTTTAGGTAGGTAAATATTTGCTTAATATTTAGGAATCTAATTATCTGCTTAAAATTTGATTAATCTTATATAAATATTTGCTTCCAATTTACATTTTTTCCTTTAAGATTTTTGTTTTTTAAAATGAAGTATGCCTTGGGCCGGCCCGGTGGCACACTGCTACAGTGCGCCGCCTGGGAAGCGCGGCAGCGCTCCCGCCGAGGGTTCAGATCCCACATACAGACTGGCCACTCACTGGCTGAGTGAGGAGCGGGGGCAACACCGAGGGTTGCGATCCCGTTGCCGGTCCCGGTCCAGTACGGGCGCGACACTGAGGGTTGCGATCCGTTGCCGGACACGAAAAAAGACAAAAAGGAAAAAAAAAAAAATGAAGTATGCCTTTAGGGAGAAGGAAGGAAAGTGGTGTGTCAGACAATTGGGTCTACGAAAAGTGAGTAAGAACACTGGAGAAAGAATAAGTAAAGGTAAAATAAAACCTGTTTTTTCTTGTTCTTAAATGATCTAACAAATAACTATAAAATTAATAATAGCTCAACATCAGTAATCAAAAGGGAAATGCAAATCAAAACCACACTAAGGTATCATCTCACCTCATCTAGACTGGCTGTATCAAGAAGACTGAGAATAATAAATGCCAGAGTATGTGGAGAAAAGGGAGCGCTTCAACACTGTTGGTGGGACTGTAAATTAGTGCAGCCATTATGGAAAACAGCATAGAGGTTTCTCAAACAACTACAGACAAAACTACCACATGATCCAGCAATCCCACTTCCTGGTATATACCCTAAGGAATGGAAATCATCATGTGGAAAGGGTACTTGCACTC
>NW_007808543.1:0-1017 GCF_000696425.1 Galeopterus variegatus | reverse complement strand
TGATTTGGCATGGGAGCTGTTCTCAGTCCTTCTGAGGAAGGTGAGGAAAGTCCTTGTCTCTTCCCCTCGCCCCGCCAGGCCCCTCTTGGTTCTCTTTTTCCTTTAGGACCTGCAGGGAGTTCTGAAGATGGATCTTGCAGTGTGACATTTGCTGATTGCTTGGCCTTTTCTCCCCTCTTGACAGGTCCCACGGGATTAGCTGTACCTACCAAAGGCACGCCCAGATACAGAGCCTGCGTTTCCACAGAAAGCCCAGCAAGGCACTGTCAGAAGGAGGCCACTGACTGTTGCATCCTTTTGTCCACAGAGCCTCCCAAGATGAACCCAATAGTGGAGCCACTGTCCTGGATGCTGGGCACCTGGCTTTCGGATCCACCGGGAGCCGGGACCTTCCCAACGCTGCAGCCCTTCCAGTACCTGGAGGAGGTACACATCTCCCACGTGGGCCAGCCCATGCTGAACTTCTCGTAAGTGCTCCCCACCCCCAGACTTGTGGGCTGCCTAGGTCTCTGAAAATAATTCCAGTTGGATCAAAGACAGACAAACACCAGCCAGGAAGGTGCAAAAGGAATTTGTCAATTTATTTCAGAAAGGTGCCCCCTTCCTTCCCGGAACCTGGCAACTGAAACACACGTTTTTTTGTTTTTATATTCATATCTGTTTACATTCATATCACCGGCCTTCAGCACAGCCGCTCCAGACCAGGCCATACACATCTGCCCCTTCCCCACATCCACCCTGTGCTTCCCCGCCTCTGCTAGAAGGCAGAGATGTTTATACGAGGAATTCTAACAAAATGCAGAGAAGGATATCACAGTTGGTAAAAATGGTACTTTCTGGTTCCGTTGTATTTTTGAAGATGTTAGGCTGACCACAGAGTTACAGTCCTATGCATCCAAGCATAAAAACAAGTGCATATGCTTAATTAAATCCCTCATCTCATGCTTATTCTTGTATGGAAAAGAATCACCCCAATATTACAGAAAAATGAGAGGGCTAGGTTTTCTTCTGTACTTA
>NW_007808542.1:0-1017 GCF_000696425.1 Galeopterus variegatus | reverse complement strand
TTTGCTCACCTACATCTCTCATGACCTCTGGTCCTCTCAATTTCTAGAAAATAAAATTGCCAAAATTTGATTTTATACTATTTTCTTAGATTGTTGTGAGTGAAAGCAAGGAGCACAAAGATCTACTTCAATTTTATACAGTTAAGCCATCTGGCCTACCCAATGACTAGCTTCATGGGTTTAACCCTATTTCCATCTCAAATCCAAACTCTACCTACTAGTTTTGACCTTGAGTGAGATCTAAATTTCCACTTAGTTTTTCCTTATTCTATTGCTCACTCTATTTCTCATTTTAAGCCTGGCTTATTAAAAGTTAACCTGCAGGCTAAATTCTGACTCCAATCAGCAAATTCGGATACTAACTGCTCTAAAGCTCTGTACTCCTCTACAATTTGAAAAGAAAATTTGATGAAGGAATATAAAGACAGTAAAGGAGCATAATTTTCTTGATTTCCCCGGTATTTTTAAATTAATGGTATAGAGTTAAATCTTCCTCCAACTCCAATTACATCACAGATGTTGCTGACACTAACTCAAGGCAGATACAGTCCTTCAACCATTCAAAAATAGGTAATAATAATGGTTGCTAGAAAAATTAAAATGTATTAATAACCAATTAATAATTTAATAAATGAAATAAATATATTTTATCCTGAAATATTAAAATAACATCTGAGAATACAATTTGTCTTTACTATAGGTGCAATTTTAAAATAGGGACAGATCTCAGGTTGGACATCAGGAGTCTCAATTGATGGTGTGTTAACATGACATATCCCAAAACTGACCCATGGTATGTGATTTGATAAGGTTCCTATATGCCAGAACATTCATTGTTTGATTTATAAGAATAAGTAAGAAAAAAGGCATTACATATAAAGCCCTATATGCCAGAACATTCATTGTTTGATTTATAAGAATAAGTAAGAAAAAAGGCATTACATTTAAAGCAAAAAAAAAAAAAAAAAAAAGCTATTAAGGAAAAGTCATTAATACTTTCTGATTCTCAGTTGACTT
>NW_007808541.1:0-1017 GCF_000696425.1 Galeopterus variegatus | reverse complement strand
CACACTTCAGAGTAATAGAAGAAGCATCTGATTTATGGTAATAGGAGAGGACTTGATCACATCTCTCTGAGTACTGGACAGATCACCTAGGCAATAAAGCAACAGAGGAACAGTTCATCTCTCAGATGGAGAGAATGAATCTATGGTTATTATAGTGGGCAGGGGAAAGGGGAGGGGAAGGAAAAAGGGGAGGGGGGAGATAGCATAGGGGCATAAAGAATAAGTATGATTGGTAACAATGAATATGCTAACAAAAATAAATTAAAAATAAAAATAACAAAACAACATGTATGAACTCTGTATGAAACTTTTATCTTCAACAGACAACTAGAAATGGGAATGATCACCTTAATCCAATCAAGACCTAAGCTGTTTCAGCACTAGGTTTCCATCTTTGTAAAGATTCATTTATTTCTTATTCACTCTCACTCTGAGATCTTGTATTTCAGGTATTTCAACTATAAATCTGCAATGTTTTCTGGGATTTCCTGGAGAGCTCTAAACTCAACATGCATCTCCTCAGCCTTCTGAGACAACCGAAAGCTCCATTTACCTCCTCAATTTCTTGGCTTGCCCAGTTTTCTTGGTTCTTCCACTGGCCATGAGGACAGTATCTTTAGTAAAGCAGCTCAGACATTTAGGCTCATTTCTCTATGGCTCCCTTCTCATCTCTTCTGTACTGCTTTAGAAGCATCAAGAGCTTTGAACAGGTCTGTAGATTGTTAAGCATGCTTAAATGAGTTTGCCTTGTTTCTAGGATCTTGGTCCCACAATTTCTGATTGTCTTGGTAGTTTCCTGATCCTTCAAACACATGATTTTTTGGGGGGTGAGGTATGTATTCTACCTTTTCTAATTTTGCTTGTGAGTATTCTGGTTGGCTACAAGCTGCCTTCCCATTACTGGAAATGGAACTCCTCCTCTGTCAGAGTTGGAAAATGTGCTAGAACCAGCATGTACTGTCTAGCAAGAGGTCAATGTGCACCTCTCATTTCAAGTCCATGTCAATAACCTGAAAA
>NW_007808540.1:0-1017 GCF_000696425.1 Galeopterus variegatus | reverse complement strand
ATTGATATGTTAAGAAAGTTGCTTTATTGTTATGTAAAAATACTGAGGAAACTGCTGTAGGGAGACACAGTATTTGCTAAGAACAAGCTTTTGTTGTTGGATGGACTTAAACTTTTGCAAATTGCATTATGGAATGTCCCTTGGTTATTTCACTGATATTATACCAGCTTCTATTGTTAAACTATACTTAACCATAACTCCACCTATGTGCTTTTTCAGTAGCTTTCTGGTTTGGAGAATAAATACTGAGACAGAACCCCTGTTCAGGGTTAATTTCCCAAAGAAGGAATGCCTCTCTCTTGAGGGTTCCAGCAAATTAACCCCTTTGGGGTGTCTCACTACTCAGAGGAAACAGGCTTTCAGTAATCCTTTCTGCATTTCTGCCACCCTGTATGAGGCAACATATAAATGGATAAAGGATTGTCAGAACTAAGATAAAAGAACTCTTAAATACTGGGAGGGGGAAAGACCAGAATCCCAATAAAGGAATGTATAAACAAACAAACAAAAACACACAAAAGAAAATAAAACAATATAAAATAATATAAAAATGGCCTCAAACATATGAAATGGTATTCAAGTTCACACGTAATAGTTCAAAGCAAATTAAACTACACTGCGATCCATTTCTCAGTGCAGAGTGGATGAGAGAGTATTGGGCTGCTAACAGTATCCCATCCCTTCATCTAGGTGTATGAGTTCACTTCATTATTTACTGGTGTGTTTACTTATGTTTTGTTCTCTTTTCCATAAATATGCTACTCATATATTCAATTAAAAATTATCAAAAAGATTTATTCTCGTTGGAGGTTTTTTATTTTTACTGAATTGAATAGACAATAATGATATTTTAGTATGTAAGAAACAATAAATTATGTATCTTTGATGATTGATGTTTTTGCTTTTACCAGTTTGGGGTTATAAAAAACAATGTTTATACAACATTTTCATAAGCGTTTCTCCAGAAATGAGACTAAGCCCACTTGAAAGTGGACTAAATTGTAGGATGCACACATT
>NW_007808539.1:0-1017 GCF_000696425.1 Galeopterus variegatus | reverse complement strand
GATATGGAGGCCAAATCAGTTAATTTCATGATTTCTTCATTTGTCTTTTTAGATGTTTTTAGTAGAATTAAACATCTCATAAAAGTCTGTAGAGATGTTGGTATAACAATTACTCCTTTAAAATGGGACATGTATTACCTCAGCGGGTTAATATTCTGTCTTCAGATACTCTGTTTTAAATCAACATGTTTCAATGTAATGAACTA
Organism: Galeopterus variegatus; assembly: GCF_000696425.1. Taxonomy (NCBI): domain Eukaryota; kingdom Metazoa; phylum Chordata; class Mammalia; order Dermoptera; family Cynocephalidae; genus Galeopterus; species Galeopterus variegatus. The sequence goes on along the minus strand of NW_007808539.1, from coordinate 811 downwards.
CTTGTGACAGCATATTTATGTACTTAGCGAGATTGTTTAGCTCCTCTGTCAATCATCGAACCGTTGTAGGTCGGAGCTTCCTTACATTCTGTGTCTTGTATGTAAGTATGATATGAGAAGTCCTGAGAGCAGAAGAAAGCTGTGTAGAATTTTCAATCTGTGAGTAAAGTTTTGAAATTCAAATTGAAGCTGTTTTTATTCCTCTTGAATAAGTTGTAAAGTAAGGTCTTTTTAAAAGAAAAAGAAATAAAATCTGTATGATATTAGAGACTGTCCTGAAGACGGACATCAGTTTACTGAGAAAACAAGATCCTGTCTAGTTGGGTGGTAATAGAAAATAGGCTTCCCCCCGACCCACAAGTGTAATAATAGTCATTTAGGCTTACCGAGTGATGTGATCTTGAATAAAATATCCCTACAAATATCTCAATTTCACTGTGTAATTTAATTCCTGTTCAGAAGTAGTTATGAGCAAGACAGGAGACTATAAAGTGGAGACACTATTAGATTAATGGTAAGATCTGATAGGGAATCAAAATCTTAACTTACATAGTAAGCCTTCTTTTTAAGGTCTGTGCATGCAAGACAGGTGAAATATAAGCCATGTGCTTCCTGTTTTTTGTTTGTTTGTTTGTTTTGTGGTCTGAGGCTTAAGTCTTTGAAAGTTTTATATGGAGTCTATTTGTTACAAATGAATCTTGGCTGCTGTTTGGTGGAAGCTGAAACCTTTTATTGTAGGTATTTTATGATGGGGGATTTTACATTTTTGGTTACCTGAACTATTATGCTATCTGCCATACAAAAGTCATGT
>NW_007808538.1:0-1017 GCF_000696425.1 Galeopterus variegatus | reverse complement strand
TTTCCTTTCATTTTTTTCTGTTTACCCTTTTTAAATACCTGTAGACAAAAATTGCGCTACTGCTTATTTGTAGTTTAGTCAAGCTGAACATTAACTTTCTTCAAGGAGTACTCTAGCAACTCCAAATCAACACTGGGCAAAACAATAACTATTTTTAAAAGAATATAAAATTTACAATCTGAATATCAATTGTTACAAAAAGAAACCTGCTATTACTTTGATGCAGCCACGGAAGTAAATTTCATTGAGTTCATATAATTTTTCCCACTTCACATCATTTTCCTTAAATTTTACATAACATAGAAATAAGTAAAAACAGTGATCAAAATAGAGGTTTAAGCATTTTGTAAATCTTCAGAAATAGCAGCTGAATTAAGTAACAAAGGAATTGGAAATCATACATTTTTACTTTTCATAAATCTAATCAAATCCCGTTGTATTTCATTTTAAGAGGCTGTCTGGCTTCAGTCATAGTCCTGAGCTTGAAAATTATTATTGATTGTCAGGAAGGTTGAATTAATCTGACTGAGTCTACTGCAGTCTAGTTTAAAGATGCTTAGATAGATAATAGATTTTTACATTCACGAGACTGGAACAGTATAGCAAGGTCATGCATCGTATTAAATTCTTCTTTAGCCATCTACACCAATTGTATGTAGAGGTCATGGATGTTCATGTTTAGTCATAAAGTAGTGACACATGAAATATCACCAAATTAATTTTGTACAATTTTAAGATTTTCAAATTTCTTTGTCATATCTTTTCTGAGAAATATTTATATTATTGGTGGGCAATATGAAGTGATTGGTAAATAATCACAGATGATGAATAGAGAACCAGGAAGTTAATTGGATAGTGCTATTGTTATCCAGCAAAATAACAGTAGAAAAGGATTAGATCCTCAATCTTACTTGAGTGAATTTCACTCACATATTAATTTATTAAATATTTTGGGGGCCTCATCCTTCACATTTCAGATGTATGGTGACTTTCTAGAGAAAACTTTAAGTCATAACT
>NW_007808537.1:0-1017 GCF_000696425.1 Galeopterus variegatus | reverse complement strand
AAGCAAATTTAATGAAACTGAAATGGATTAAATTAAAATAAAATGCATGCTTTTAAATCATTGGTACTAGGTTTAGAATCAGCCTTACATAATCGCGTCATGTGGACACCATCACATTTGCCCTTTCTCTGCTCTAATGCCTGCCTCCTTTACTCTTCCTGCCAAGCATCCCAGCTACCCAGAGATAATTCATATGAAAAAGAGGCTTTGGCTGAATTTAAAAATGAAAACAAAAAAAAGTGCAGTCAGATCTGCTAAACTTTTTATTGTGGTGTAGGGACAAGAGCAGAAAATAAACATCACAAAGGCTTGGATTCCAACCCAAAATCTGTATTGAGGAGTTTGGCACTTGAGCAAGATATTAAACTTCTGAGTTCCAGGTTCCTCTTTCATAACCTGAGAAGAATAACACCCTCTGGGTGTTGGAAGGACTACATCCGACAATACATGCAAAGTTGTGAGCACATAGGTTCTCTCTAAAGGTTGATTTCTTTCTCCTTTCCTGCATCATTCACAGCCCAAAAGTCAGTATCCTGGTTCCAAGGTGCTGTGTCACCTAGAACTCCAAGAAGGCCAGTGCTGTCAAAAGCACTCTGTGCCCCTACTCTCTGCAGACTTTGTTGCTACTGCTGTGATGATCCCCTCTGAGGCCTGATATTTGTTTTTCACAGGGCTACTGTCCTGCTGAGAAGTCTGCTTCCTTCCTTAGGAGTCTCTTGCTAGAGCAACTAACCTAAAAATACATGTGAAAGTTTGAGAAGTTTTACAAAGCATGTGTGTAATACCTGCCCTTTTGGACCTTAATGTTCTGCTTTACACACTGCAACTCAGTGATGTAAAGAAATAAAACTAACAACAAAAGTGCACACTTCTAATTTACTATAATAAATTTACTGTAACTGACCTAAGCTTCCCATGACTTCCCACGGTTATTTAAGGTAGGAGGGAAGAACAACGCTTTTCGATTAAAACTGTCTTACAATTTTTGCATTTAAGATGTGATCTTTAGGACAAACA
>NW_007808536.1:0-1017 GCF_000696425.1 Galeopterus variegatus | reverse complement strand
TTTTTTTATCTTCAACCTCTCTCTCTCTGTTATTTCAATTTCTTCAATCTAAGAAGGTAATTTTGACTTCTGACCTAGAAACAACACAACGAAACCTTTGTCAGCTTAGCATTCTGTTCTCCTTTATGAAGCTTAACTGTGAAGGAAAAGAATAATTTATAATCATTAGCTCCAGATCATATTTCACCCCCCCCTTCCCCAATTGGGAAGATTTTCAAGCATACAGAAAAGTAGAATTATAAATATTCATATGCTTATGATTTACGTTTAACAATTGTTAATATTTTGCCATATTTATTTTATTTCTTAGATATGTCAATTTTAAAAATTGTGACAGTTCACTCCTAATACTTCAGTAGTCATCTCTATAAAATAAAAGCATTTATCTCCCCTACCACATTACTTTTACCACTTAATAATTTTGTAGTAGTGCCTAATACCCAGTCTGTGTTCACATTTCCCCAGTTGTGCCAGAAATGGCTTTTGCCATTGATTGCATTGCATTCAGTTGTTCCACCTCTTAGATTTAATTTAGATCAGCACTGCCTACTCCAAACCCTCTTTTTAGTATATTGATTTGATGAAGAGAGCAAATCAGTTGTGCAGAGAATATCCAATCTTAAGGATTTATCTGATTATTTCCTCATAATTTCATGACACTTCTCTATCTCTTGTGTTTTCTGTAAACTGGAAGCTAAATGTAAAGGCTTAATTAGGTCAACAGCAGGAGTACTTTTGGCAAGAATATTTAATAAGTGATACTGTGTATTTCATATTCACCTAAAAAGATGCATAATGTCTATCTGTTTCATTGATATAGTGATGCCGTGATTGATGACTGGATTAAGGTAATAACAGTCAGATTACTTTGTTATAAAGTTATATTTTCCCTCTTGCAACCAGTGAATACTCTGTAAATTGATACTTTGTCACTATGAGAATATTCAGTTCATTGTGATCTTCTACCTCTTGGCCCACTCTGCTCGAAAGTTTCATTGGTGATACTTTTCATTTTTA
>NW_007808535.1:0-1017 GCF_000696425.1 Galeopterus variegatus | reverse complement strand
AAAAAATGGTCAACAGAAACATTTCATACACTAGATAGCAGACATCTTATTAGGAAATAGGTTTAGAAATTGCCCTTACCATGGTCCCAAAGGCAGATGGGATCTGAATAATTTTCTTGGCTTAGGGTTCTCCCTGGGATAGACTTAAGTAATTGTGTTTAGATCCAATTTCTGTTCTCATAGATGTAAATCTATTTCCACCCTCACCAGAGTGAGTAGCTTGCTTCTGGCATCTATCCAGATGAATGGAAAGAAATATGTTAGACCCCATTCAGAGTAATCTAGCTTTCTGATTTCAGATGAGAGCACAGCTCCCTACAGGTTATGCTTTAGTTCCCATTTACTACTATGGATTCCCTGTTTCAGTTACATGGTGATTTCCCTTTCCTGATTTCAAATATGGCCATGTGCATGTGTGTGTATGTGTATTTAAATACAAAATGACTATGGCTTTGTTGTAAAAGGTGAACATTTGGGGTCAGCCATCTTGACCTAAAAGTATCTAATCCCTTCATTACATGGAGATACCTCCACAGCACAAAAGCTATGTATTTTTTCTCCTGTTTATTCTCTCTATTGCATAGGGGGACTGTCCTATGTAAAGACCCTGGAGCCTCACAAAAAAGTCTAAAATTTACATTCTACCATTTCTTAAAATAAATTGTAATGCAGAATATACTTTAGAAGACTGAAAAATGAAATATATTCAAGACTTCTAGTTCTGGAAAGAAATATACCTAAGTTGACTGAAATATAATATTAAATATGGTGAGGAGCTACCTGCAATCTATGTAATGTTTTCCCCAGATAATATTTGATATATGGGATTGTTCTGATTTTCTCATTATGTTGATCATCAAAATATTTGTTGGGTCATTAAGGTAATAAGCAGAATGCAATAAATATTTGTTTAAACATGTCCTTAATGTGCAAAGACAGATTATAAAAATAGAAACTTTATTGTGTAACAATCACATTGGATTCTCTATGAAGAAGAGATTACATGTATTTCTGGAG
>NW_007808534.1:0-1017 GCF_000696425.1 Galeopterus variegatus | reverse complement strand
GCTCCCCACATCTGACCCTAGCTCACCCTTCCCTCCCTGCCCTCTTGTAAACCCTGCAAGGATACTTCAAAAAGTTCGTGAAAAGATTCATATATCTTTTAATTCTATTTTTCCACAAACTTTTTGAAGTACACTGGTATATTGCAGTTCTCGAGATACAGCAGACTCACTAGTGCCTGTGCCTTGCACACGCAAACCCTTCTCTCTGTGGCCTTTCTCCTTCCTTATACAGCATGCTAAGTAAGAATGACATCTTTTTGGAAGCTGCCTCCCCTGGCCAATCCAGGCTGGGCCGGTGGCCTTTTCTAAGCTTCCCTGCCTTCCTTCTTCCTTCTGCCCTTCAACAACTGACTGAGCACATACCAGATGTCAGCCTGGTGCCAGACAGGGGACACTGGCAAGGGAAACACAACGTTGAAGATGGTGTGATAAGAGCAACTATCAAAACCTGGATACAACAGATGGCGTGACGCAGTCTTCCTTGCAGCACTCTGCTTCCTCGCAGCACTCTGTAGATTTGATCGTTAATCGTGGATCTGGTTTCTCTACCAGACTGTGACCTCATGAACGGAAAGAGCTGTACCTGTTCATATTCATACCCCAGCACTAGCAGAGAACATGCCACATGGCAGACGTAACATGAACATGGGCTGAAAGAATGGACTCCGCAGGCATGTGGATCAAATGCCAAGGGCCCCAGTGTGGACACCCCTAGGCAGAGTCCTGGGTTTAAAGCCACCTCTAATGCTGCTCCCCAGTGTGAGCTGTGAGTCAGCTCAGTGTCAAAGAGCAGGGTAGTTTATTACTGACTTGCGACTGGAAGGAAGCTGTCAGTTATTTATGGCACTGAGGCTGTGTGCAGAAAAACCAAGTTGAGTTTTTCCAGTAACCACCGGTAAATTGTGAAACAATATGAATTGAATTGTGAGTGTGTGTGTATGACTTTTAAGCGATACGGTCAGGCTTTTAAACTTACCTACCATGCTCAAGGGACAGGAATTCTGTCCCTCTTGCTGG
>NW_007808533.1:0-1017 GCF_000696425.1 Galeopterus variegatus | reverse complement strand
GGGAGAAATAGGCTGTAATTCAATAACAGTAGGGGACTTTAATACCCCACTTTCAGCAATGGAGAAATCATTCAGACAAAATAAATCAGAAAACATGAGACTTAAACTACACTTTAGACCAAATGGACCTAAAAGATATATACAGAACATTCCATGAAACAGCAGAAGAATATATATTCTTCTCAAGTACACATGAAACATTCTCCAGGATAGATCAAATATCAGGCTACAAAACAAGTCTTAACACATTTTAAAATATTAAGATCATATCAAGTGTCTTTTTTGACCATGATGGTATAAAACTAGATGTTTACAAGAGGAGAAATTTTGAAAAATGTACAAATACACAGAAATTAAAGAGCATGTCCCTCAACAACAAATTGGTCAATAAAGAAATTAAAAGGATTATTGAAAAATATCATGAGACAAACAAAAATGGAAAGAAAACATACTTAGACTTATGCAATGCAGCAAATGCAGTTTTAAGAGGGAAGTTTATAGCTATAAATGCCTACTTCCTATTGAGGCAACAGGAAGAAGAAGAGATCACAATAAACAACCTCAGGGGACTAGGAAAAAAAATTTTAAAAAGTAATCCTTAAGGTAGTGGACAGAAGAAAACAATAACCATCAGAGCAGAAATAAATGAAAGAGACTAGAAAACAATAGAAAAAATCAATGAGTCTAAGTCATTGTTTTTCAAAAAGATAAAATCAATAAAACTTTGGCTAGGCTAATGAAAAACAAAAGACAGAAGACTCAAATCAACCTAGAAATGGAAGTGGAGATATTACAACTTATATAATAGAAATACAAAGGATTATATGAGATTATTATGAAAAATTATAAGCCAACAAATCAGATAACCTAGAAAAAATAAATAACTAGATACATAAAACCTACCAAGACTGACTCTTGAAGAAGCAGAAATTATGAACAGATCAATAACCAGTAACAAGACTTCATTAGTAATAAAATATCTCCTATAAAAGAAAAACCCAGGACTTGCTGATCTGA
>NW_007808532.1:0-1017 GCF_000696425.1 Galeopterus variegatus | reverse complement strand
ATGAACAAGACCCCAAAAGCACAGGAAACAAAAGAAAAAATAAATGGGATTTTGTCAAGCTAAAAATCTTCTGCACAGCAAAAGAAACAGTTAACAGAGTGAAAAGACACCTTACAGAATGGGAAAAAATATTTGCAAACTATGCATCTGAGAAGGGATTAATATCCAGAATATACAAGGAACTCAAACAACCTAACAGTAAAAAAAAAAAAAAAGGAACCTGATTAAAAAATGGGCAAAGTAGCTCAACAGGCATTTCACAAAGGAAGATATACAAATAGCCAACAGACATATGAAAAAATACTCAACATCACTAAGCATTAGGGAAATGCAAATCAAAACCACATTGAGATATCATCTCACCCCAGTTAGAGTGGCCAATATCAAAAAGTCAGAGAATAACAAATGCTGGCAAGCATATGGAGAAAGGGGAACCCTCCTGCATTGTTGGTGGGACTGTAAATTAGTGCAGCCATTGTGGAAAACAGTATGAAGTTTCCTCAAACAACTACATATAGAACGGCCATACAATCCAGCAATCACTGTGTTGCGTGTATACCCAAAGTAATGAAAATCATCATATCGAAGGCATACCTGCACTCCCATGTTTATTGAAGCTCTATTTACTGTAGCTATGAGTCAAAACCAACCTACATGTCCATTGATGGATGATTAGATAAAGAAAATGTGGTGTATATGCACAATGGAATACTACTCTGCCATGAAGAGGGATCAAATTCTGCCATTTGCAGCAACATGGATCAATTTAGAGAAAATTATGTTAAGTGAAATAATCCAGGAACTGAAAGAAAAATACCACATGTCCTCACTCATAAGTGGGAGCTGAAAAAATAAACAAACAGAAATAGAAAGGTACAACAATCACAAAAATTCCTTGAACTTTCAAAAGGAGAGAATTGAACAGAGGCCACCAGAGGTGAGAAAGCAGGGAAGGTAAGGAGGGTTAGGGAGAAATTGGTAAAGGGCCACAAAAATGTTTACACTGTGTAATGAGAG
>NW_007808531.1:0-1017 GCF_000696425.1 Galeopterus variegatus | reverse complement strand
ACTTCTCTACATGACCCTTGCTTCTCAACCCCAGAGAATATCCACATCTTCAATTAGCCCATAGGTCAGTCTTACTCACTATATAATATATATTATTTAGAGCTTATCTGTGGGCATTCCAGGCCATGATCTAGAAACTGAGAAACCAAGGCTAAATAGCTATTGGACATGCTTTTGAGGATCTCACGATTAGCCAGGAAGTATCGTCTATGCAATCACTGAAATGTTATATGTGCAATAAAAGAAAAGTATACACAGTACCTGGGAGCAAATAGCAGAGACCCACAGCAGAAGACAATTGAGGACCACTTCCCAAAACTTGACACCTGAGTCTAAAATGACAATACAAGATCTATCAGGAAAAAAGGACTGGAGATATGGAGGGTGTGTTGGGAAATACATTTTAAGCAAAGAAAATCATATTCATGAAAGTCTAAAAGATTACTAATTCTACCTTAATTTTATAATAACTTTTATATGCACACATTATTTATTTTTCTATTAATTTCTATTACTCACTTATTCAGAGCACAATTTAAAAAATTAACAGGTAATTCTAGATCCTGTTCTTTGACTTCTCACATTATCACTTTAAAATATCCAAGCAAAGCATATCCCTGCAGCAGACATGGGAAGCCCACACAACCCAGCAGAAGGCAGAAGCATGCCCAGGGACCTAGGCAGGAGCTGTGGACAGCCCCCACCCCCAGGCAGAAGATAGTAGAATGCCTGGTGTTCTAGGCAGGAGCACGCTGCAAATACTGCTTCCATGGGGGTGCTCCACAACAGTCACTGCCCCAGCCAATGTCACTGTAAGATATGCTGAGGACCACAGTAGCAGCCACAGTCACCATGCAGGCAGCCTACCGCCCACTAGACTGCACTGACACAAGGAGAGTCACCAGAATCAAGGAGATCTCTCCTCAAAGCACACTCCAGAGTAATAGAAGAAGTAGCAACTCTGCCAGATGACCAGACTTCAATATAGATATAGTAGAAATACAAAAGGAAGGGAGG
>NW_007808530.1:0-1017 GCF_000696425.1 Galeopterus variegatus | reverse complement strand
CCAATGTGAAGTATTCTGTTATAGCAGCACAAAATGAACTGAGAAACATTCTGTCTATCTGTCTATCTATCAATCTATCCTCATCATTATCTATTATCCATCTATATCTCCTAGGACTGAACAAATAAGTAAATACAGTGTGGAAAATAAGAGCCAGGTTTTCCACTGTTGAGAAAGATTTACAAATATGGAAAGGGGAAGTTAAAATGATGCTTATGGAGATGGGTTACAGTGGGAAGTGTCAAGTAAACTCTGGTTTCCAAATAGTTTATAATTAGGGCAGCTACCTGAAAAGCTGTTTAATGGGTAAGATAATTCAGATAATGCCTTCTAAGAACTCATGCCAGCAAGCACGTGCTGATTTTTATGAGGATATTTATAACACTTCTTAATCTGAGCCCAGCTCTAGAGAGGAAGCATCCTGTGTTAGTTCCTTTACTGATGAGTTTTCCAACTATACGTGTTGAAGGAATAAATGTGTGTTACTTCCCTCCTTCCGAGAGATCCTAGAATAGACAGTTATCTTATACACTTCTAATTTTCTTAAGCTTATCTGTACCCACTACTGGGTTCGGCTAGAAATACAGTTGGGGATGAGCTGGGGGATGCAGTAAAGGCAGTTGGAAGGTACAAAAAGGCCACCATTCTTTCCATAATTACCCAGCTGAAGATTACATTACATGGTCAGGGTCTGTGGAAATTAGGAGATCACACAATAGTTGGAAGTTTCTTGAAAGAGGAAAATACGTCTTGGTCAGAGATATACTTTTAGGTTCTCATTATATAGCTTAACACATAATTGGGGACTACACAGATACTTGAATAATTAATGGATCAGATAAAGAAAAATCAGAAAAATAAGTGACTTGTTATGCTATGCATATTATAAAATAAGAAATATGAGAACTAAAATTATTCCTGAGAGGAAAAGGTAATATAGAGAATGCCCACAATTAATGGCATGATCCACAGCATGTTGTGATGAAAAGAGCCCAGGTATACTCTCTGAGAAGAACA
>NW_007808529.1:0-1017 GCF_000696425.1 Galeopterus variegatus | reverse complement strand
GCACTGTGCTAAAGGAGATGCCCATCTACCACCGTGGGTGTCTGGTTGGGTCCCACTTCCACCCACTCCCAAAGTTCTCTCCCATGAACATAATGGAATCTTCTTGATCTCCTCCCCCAACCCTAGTAGAATCTTCCTCAGTTCTACGATAATTTTATTAATGGATTCTTCCTCTCCCTGCCCAATGTAGTGTAATAAGTGCTTTCTCCACCATGACTGTAATGTACAATTCTTTAACTCCCCCCCCCCACTCCATTTTAGTAAAATGGAATTTCTTCATTGCTCCCTTTGGCTAAAATGAAATCTTCCTGGAACTCTCCATCAATATAATCAGGGATGATGATAAAAATATTTGATTGAGCATGAACCAATCAGATCACCAGTAAGGCAGTACTGGTGACTACCAGCCTGTACAGGGCTCTTCCTCGACTACTCCCCTAACTGTAAGGGACTCTCCGTTACCCCCACCCCATTACTATAATGGGCTTTTCCTCTCCTCCCCACAACCAGTAATGACTTTTCTAATCCCTCCCGCATATAATGGACTGTCCACCTCCCCAACCCTTCTTTTTCCTGCAGGCCCATGTGGTATCTCCTCTGGGCTCACCCCGAAGTAGTTACGGGGCACGTAGCCCTCCTGGCCGTGCAGTGCAGCCCACCACCAATCGGTCTCCTCTGGAGCGTCCCTCCGCAGCACGGTGACCGACTCGCCCTCGCGGAAGGACAGCTCATCCCCGAACTCGGCGCTGTAGTCCCAGAGAGCGTACACTGTCCCGTTGTACATCAGCCCCATACTCTGCTCCACATCTGAAATATGCCATGGCCGGGATTGTGAGAGCCCGGCCCCAGGTGTCCAGGAACATGGGACACGCCGAGGACAGGGACAGGCCCAGCGATTTGGGGCCTGCCCCAGCAGAGGGATAAGCCACTTGAAAAGTTGCGTGTGCCAATGTCTGAGGATGGGAGGCAGAGCTGGAGGCACATGTTCGGACTTGCAATCTCTAACATTCGAAGGCA
>NW_007808528.1:0-1017 GCF_000696425.1 Galeopterus variegatus | reverse complement strand
AACAGACAAAACTGATGAGGACGAATCAGAACAGCGGTTGTCTCTGGAAGGGGAGAGGACCGGGAAGGGGCAGAGGGAGGACGCGCACGTGCGTGTGCGTGTGCCTGTGTGGTGACCGCTTTCCCACGTGCGTACAACACGTCGGTAATCAAGCCGCAGGGGCCTTTTGTGCTTATCTCCTTGAGTCCGTTCAGAAACCTTGGGTTTGCTATTAAACCACTTTGTGCCTCAGTTTCCTCACCTGTGAGAGACGTGATGATCGCGCCTTTCCCGCAGTGCGGCCGCAGTGCCCTCTTCCATTTCTTCCTCTGTCACTGTCCTGGTTGTGCGTCTGTCCTCCTCCCCGGTTTTCTACTGGAGCGTTGTCTGCTTTTCTCACTTATTCACACGTGAGGAGCATGAACATTCCGTCGGACGTATGTCTCGCTGCTGCGGTCTGTCCACTCTCTGACACTTTTCTAAGAATATCAAAATTCCCAAGAGGGCCCCTGCAGAGTCAGGGACACAGGCGGAAGAGGGCGTCTCAAGCTTCTCCCACTCCATGGGGCTGCCCTGGTTCCCTGGTTGGGGAGCTGGGTCCCCTTTGCCCAGCAGTCACCTGCGGTACTACTCACTCTACGGGTGATCTAGGAGGCTGGCTTCCCCACGGCTTCTATGCGTGTATCTGCTGGCATTTCACATTTTCACATCCTGTGTCTTCAACACGTGCTTCAGGGACAGATGCGGGCTTGTGCCCCGGACAGCTCTACGCTGCTGTTACACAGACACCTCCAAGTCCGCACACCGAAAACAGGAACATTGTTTCTTTCGAAGCATCTTCTCTGTGTTCTTGGACCTCATGAGGGAACGGCCATCCCCTGATTTGTGCAGGCGACATCTGTGAATCATTTGAGATTCTCTTAATCTCATGGACCCCATAAGATTTCGTATTCTCAGACCTCCCTTCTGCGGTCCGCCCTCCAGCCCGCGAGCTCTCCATTTCTCACGTGGACTAGGCCAGCTGTCCTCTAGCCCACC
>NW_007808527.1:0-1017 GCF_000696425.1 Galeopterus variegatus | reverse complement strand
AGAGAAGTTATTGGAGGCAGCTAGCTATAGGTTGAACAATGGCTATGTGAGGCCAGGCAAAGGTTTGCAAAATAAAATGTTTTCCTAGGCCTTGAAAACACTAGTTTCACTATTCATGATATTTATTTCAAAGAGCGCTAGTAACCAAATTCATCACCTCGGCTCTCTCTCAAGCCAGTTTTGTTATTGACTGAAGTTTCTGCAGATGATAAGGTCACTTTCCCAGTCTCCCAGCCTTGACATATTGGAGTCATTTTGTTTCCTTTTTAAAAATTTCTTCCTGGATTTTCAAATTCTATGTTTAACTTCAGCATGATACTTTGTGTCCATCTCAGTCTTCCAGTTTTACCATCATTGTCCTTCAACCCAGTTGGCTCTGGTGACTGCCTATTACTATTTCTTTTCTTTCTTTTTTTTTTTTTTTTTTTTGTCCTTTTTGAGACCGGCCGCACCACGCTCAGCCAGTGAGCGCTGTGAGCGCACTGGTCATCCCTATATAGGATCCGAACCTGCAGCCTCGGCGCTACCAGCACCGCACTCTCCCAAGTGAGCCACGGGGCCAGCCCTGCCTATTACTATTTCTTACACAAGGAGTTCTAATTTCCTTACTTAGGAGGTAGCATGTACATCTGGAGTTTTTCCATATACTAGACGAGGACTAGTTTGGGGCTGTCTCTTAACTTATTTGAACCTGAGATTTTTTTATCAATGAGAAATAAATTTAACAGTACCTAACTCATGAAAATGTTGGGGTTATCAAAGAAGAAATATTGGAAAAGCAATGGTAATAGGACTGGCCCAAGTTTAATAAATTAAAGTTATTGGAATTTACTCAAATATGTCATTAAAGGTCAGGAAATGGTGATTTGGCAAGGCATTGTTGAAAATAGGTACTTGAAAAATAAGCTGTTTTGATATATATAGCCCACTGAAATGTAATCACATAACATTGCACAAAAAAACAATGCTGCACAGTTTAGCCCCACCCACCCCAACTACTGCCCTGGGTTGTAAGTT
>NW_007808526.1:0-1017 GCF_000696425.1 Galeopterus variegatus | reverse complement strand
CAAATCTACCACCAGCCATGAGTGGCCGCTCCCTCACATTGCTGGGTACACCTTAAATGAAGGAGAAGCTATAGGTTTACTCCAAAGTCTCGCAGATGGGATTCATGACTTGGAGCACATGCGAGCTTATGCATGTATGCATTGTTTTCACTCATTCTCTCACTCATGTACTTGCTCACTGCATGTGGTCTCAAGTGCAAGCATTTACCTGTGTGTGCATCTGTCGGGCATTCTGTCCATAGGTCAGCCAGTCGATGTTTACTGAGTTTCTACTTTTTGCAGGGCTCTGTGTTGGGCCCGTAGAAGAGGGACAAAAGTAAAGAAGGCAGCAAAACCTCTGCCTTTGAGGGGTTGGTAATTTAGCAGGAAAATAGAGATATGAACAAGCACCCTGGCAGGTGATACGTACTATACTGGCTGTACATAGAAGTGAATAGAAGGACCCCAAGGATGGAGAAATGAACTCTGTGTGATGGCAAAGCTCATCCACAGTATCACAAAGGCTCTGGATTTCAAATGCCCTTGACAAGAGTTCATCAGGCAGAGAGAAAGAGGAAGGGCATCTCATGAAGGGGGAACAGAAAGAGTACAGCCCAGAGGCCTCGTGGCCTTATTCTATTGGCTGGAAACTTGATTGAAAATTCTCTGTTCATCAGATTAACACATTTCAAAGTAATGTCTGAAGTCCAAACGGTCGCTATCACCCCCAGTCTCACCTTGCATCTGCTGCCACACTCCAGCAAGTATTTCCTGCTGGAATACCTTTAGTTCGATGTGGAAGAGTGTTCTTTTTTTTTATTTTTCATTTTTATTCTTTTAATAATAGCACAAGATTGGAAATAAGCCAGATGACCAACAATATGGGATGGGTTAACGAAAGATGGGTATACCACACAATGGAATGATATTCGGCCATTAAAGATTTTTTTTTAAGTATATATATATTTCTTTTTTCGTTAAATTTTTATTTTGTCAATATACAATATAGTTGATTATTATGGCCCATCACCGACACCT
>NW_007808525.1:0-1017 GCF_000696425.1 Galeopterus variegatus | reverse complement strand
CACTATGCAGCTATAAAATGATATAAGTACGCTCGTAGAAATAGGTGCTTCTGCCACCTGCAGGAAAGTAGAGGTGTCGACGGCCATCTCCTCCGAGGGTCTTGGATCTCCATGGGGCCTGGTACAGTAACCTGTTCAGTGTATGAATACACCTAAGCCTCTTAGAGAGATGTAGAGGGAAGGTAGAGTCCTTCGATAGCAGAGATTGGTACAGACGTGGAGGCAACTTTCAATTTCAGAACAGGCAGTCCTGAAGGCTGAGCATGTGAAAGCATCACCTCATTAATCCTTACAGCAATCTTATGAGATAGACGCCGAGTATTGCTGACTTGGTTTAACGTACAGGATCACATGAGGCCTAGTGAGGTTAAAGAGCTGGTACGATGTTGTGCAGTTAATCCATCTCAGAGCTGGGCATTCAAATTTGGGTTCGAATTGTGTTCTTAACCATTTTGGTGCACTCTTGCTACATCTGTTCCCCAGCAAGAGCACCACCCCTGGGGAGCGGGGCCACATCGCTCCTTCCCTCTCCCTGGTGCAGCGGCCTCTAGGGCTGCCTATCCAGTACAGAAGCCGCTAGCCACGGACAGCTCCTGAGCTCCTGGGACTGGGGCCATGAGCTGAGATGTGCTGAGATGTGAAGGATTTAGACTTAGTATAAAAAAAGATCCCCTCCTTTTTAAAAAAAAAAAAAAAAAAAACATTTATTACATGTTGAAATAATAATAGTTTGGACCTCTTTGGCTAAAAATACATTATTTAAATGCACTCAATCTGTTTCTTTTTGCTTTCTAAAATGTGGACCCTGGAATATTCCATAGGTGACTCACATTATATTTTTATTGAATGGCACTGCTCTAAGAGTAGCTGCTCAAAATGGGGTTATTGGAGAATTACTCTAACAAAAGACCTATCCATTTGCATGAGGTGCCTCCTTGAGAATTTGTTACAGGACCGCAAATTGTTGTAGCTGAGAAAAATATAATGTGAGAAAACAAGAGGACAGATATGGACAGA
>NW_007808524.1:0-1017 GCF_000696425.1 Galeopterus variegatus | reverse complement strand
TGTCTTTTGAACTCAATTTCATGGAGCTGTAGAATTCCTCAGAGGCACCCCAGAATGGGGAGGCTGAGTGATCAAGTTCTGGATTACCTATTCAAAATGCCTGGTCATATATATTTGGGAAAAGCTCCTCAGATTATTCTGATACACAAAACTACTTGAGAACAACTGCTCCGAGTGGCAGTTTACAAAAAGGGAAATGATTTATGATATTATAAATGACAAAGAACCATCATCACCCTATTACATGATCATTAAATATTGGTTCCAGAAATAACTATATCTCCATTCTTCTATAAGCTGGTCTGTCACTCTCTTAAACTCCCCCTCATTGTTTCCACTGCAGTTCCTCTGCCAGCATTTGCTTTCCTGGCTAGGTCAGGCTGGTGCCAGCATCAGCTGTGGGTGGCAGTGCGGGGCTGGAGACATGACGAAAGGGAGCAGGACAAGCATCCTGGGCCACTCTTCTCTACCCACTCCCCACAATCTCCCAGCACACAGTGGTAGTGACCAGGACCTGCCGCAGCTCTTCTTCCCTCATCCAAGGTCTCATTCTAGTCTCCATCTGCAAAGAAATATTGTTTTTTGTCTGAATTGTACTTGAGTGCAGCTTGGTTTCTTGTGAAGAGCTGGCTCAAGAGGAAGAAGGGAAGTGCTTGCATGAGCACGCTGAGTTATTAAACCCAAATTACTCTTCTCCTCACTACCCCTCTTGGGGGGCAGAGCTAGTGGGGGTGGGGAAAGGGCAGGAATTGTATATTAATGGGGTTCCACACACAGGGAAAGAAACATTTTTGAGTGAACAGATGCAATACCTTCCTAAAAATGTGTTTTAGGAAGAGTCTAACACTGAATTTTTAAAATGCTGAAAGCCAGGTTAATATAACTGGTTAACACTGAATGATAAAGGTGAATGAAAAAAACGACCCCCCCCAAAAACTTTATCATTGTTAATGGTTTATGCAAATTAATATACTTAAAAATATTGTTAATGAGAGTGCCTTTTAAGCCTGACTGATA
>NW_007808523.1:0-1017 GCF_000696425.1 Galeopterus variegatus | reverse complement strand
CAACCTCATTCCTTTGCCTGTGGCTATCCAGTTGTCCCTGCAAACTTGTCAAAGAAACTATGCCTTTCCCATTAAATTGTCTTGGCACTCATGTTAATGATCAGTTGCGTATTGATGTATATGTTTATTTCTGGACTTTCAGTTCTATTCCATTAATCTATATGTCTATTTCTGTGTCAATACCACACTGTTCTGATTATTATAGCTTAGTAGTGAGTTTTGATAATGAGAAGTGTGAATTTCCAAACTTTGAGTTTTTTTAAGAATGTTGGATAGAGTGTTCTATAGCTCTCTCATAGGTCTAAGCAGCTTATAATGTTGTTCATGTCTTCTATTTCTTTGCTGATCCTCTATTACAAAAGTACAATACCCAAAAAAGTTACAAACTAAAAATACAATAATACTAAATTTTATATTTACCTGTGTAGTTATATTTATCAGTATTTTTCATTTCTTCTTATGGCTTAGAATATTTATCTAGTGTTCTTTTATTTCAGCCTGAAGGACACCCTATAGCATTCATCTGTGATAAGTCTACTAGCAACAAACTCTCTTTGCTTTTGTTTGCCTGAGAATGTCCTAATGTCTTCTTCATTTTTAAGAGATAGTTTTGCCAAGTATATGGCTCACAATGTTCTGGTCTCCATGTTTTCTGATAACAAATTAACTG
The DNA here is from genome assembly GCF_000696425.1 of Galeopterus variegatus. NCBI lineage: Eukaryota > Metazoa > Chordata > Mammalia > Dermoptera > Cynocephalidae > Galeopterus > Galeopterus variegatus. The sequence continues at coordinate 347 of NW_007808523.1, read as the reverse complement.
TTAATCTGATTGAAAATTACATGTACATGATGATTCACTTCTCTCTAGCTGCTTTCAAGATTCTCTTTCAAGATTCTTTTAACAGTTTGATTATACTGTGTTTTGGTGTGGATCTCCAAGTTTATCCTTATCATAGTTCATAGTATCTTTCATCTAATTTAGAAAGTTTACAGCCATTATTTCTCCCAATATACTCTCTGCCCTCTCTCTCTCTTTTCTCCTTCTAAGACTGTCATTATGCATATTTTGGTACTCTGGATGATGTCTCACAGGTCTCTTAGGCTCTGTATAGTTTTCTTCATCTGCTTTTATTTCTTTTCTACATGCCAGATAATGTCAATTAAACT
>NW_007808522.1:0-1017 GCF_000696425.1 Galeopterus variegatus | reverse complement strand
TTTGTTGGGGTGCGCAGAGTAGGTTCATCTTGGCTCAGAAAATCACTCAGTAAACACTACCAATCCTACTCTAAACCCACATAAATACGGTCCCATGAATCTAGACCATGGAGTCATTTGGAGTAGTGCTAATTCCATAGAGGGCAACAGGTGGCTCTCACCACATTTGAGTGCAGGAGAGAGCGAGTGGTAGACATGGACCTTCAGGTCTGTTTTAAAAAGGTAACTGGCCTGGGATTCTGAGCCAGATGTCTCCTCACATGGGAGCAGAACTGGAGAGAGTACCCTCAACTTGTGGGCATCTGGATAAAGTGCTGCTTCTCCCTGTAGGGTAGAAAGAGAGATGTGGAGAAAGGAAACAGAAGCATTTTTCCAATACTGTTTCATCCTGGATAACATCAGAACCCTCTTTTCTCTATAGAGAACTGTGACTCAGGGTACTGAGTATCTTGCTCTCATTTTTATGTCCTTAGCATGTAGTAGAATAGTCACTGGGGTAAGATATAAGCTCAGCATTTATGACTGGAAGGATAGATGTGGAAAACAACATTGGGGTGAAGTAAAAGAATTCGTAATTATAGGATATACTACATTCAGCACAAAAGAATAGAGAAGGAAAAAGACAAGGAATATTAGAATATAATCTTGGTGATTGGTGAATTTGAGTGACTACCTGCCTTACTGAGTATCTTACGTGAATTGGAGATAAAAGTATCAAAATAGAAATTGAGCAGTGTCACTAGTGTGAATATTATCAGAATTCTGAAAAGAAGATCATAGAGGACTGAAAGAAGATTGAGAATAAGTTATGTGCTAAAATAACTTGAGAGTCTGACAGAATGTTCTGGACACTCATAGATGACTAGGTGGGAAGGACAGAGAGGTTTTTATGTTAAAAATAAATACTCCTTGGGCCAGCCCAGTGGCGCACTGCTACAGTGCGCCACTTGGGAGCACGCGGCGCTCCCGCCGAGGGTTCGGATCCCACATACAGACCGGTTCCCGCTCACTGGCTGA
>NW_007808521.1:0-1017 GCF_000696425.1 Galeopterus variegatus | reverse complement strand
AGATCAGATGGCTGTAGGTGTATTGATTGACTTCTGGGTTCTCTATTCTATTCCATTGATCTATTTTTATGCCAGTACCATGCTGTTTTGGTTACTATAGATTTGTAATACAGTTTAAAGTCAGGTAGTGTTATGCCTCCAGCTTTATTTTTTTTTTTTTTGCTCAGGATTGCTTTGGCTGTGCATGCTCTTTTCTTGTTTCAATACATGTCTGGATAGATTTTCCATTTCTGAGAAAAAATGTCATTGGAATTTTGATGGGAATTGCATTGAATCTGTACATCACTTTGGGTAATATGGACATTTTCACAATGTTAATTCTTCCAATCCAAGGGCATGGGATATCTTTCTATCTTCTTGTGTCCTCTTTAATTTCTCTCAACAGTGGTTTATGGGTCTCTTTGTAGAGATTTTTCACATCCTTGGTGAGCTTTATTCTTACATATTTTATTTTTTTTGGTTACTATTGTAAATGGGCTAGCTTTCTTGATTTCTTTTTCTGCAAGTTCATTGGTGGAGTATAGAAATGCTACTGATTTTTGTGTGTTGATTTTGTATCTTACAACTTTGCTGAAATCACTTGTCAACTCTAGTTTTTTTATTGAAGCTTTAGGCTGTCCAATATATAGGATCAGATCATCCGCAAAAGGGACAGCTTGACTTCGTCCTTTCCAGTCTGGGTGCCCTTTATTTCCTTCTCTTCTCTGATTGCTCTGGCTAATACTTCCAACACTATGTTGAGTAGGAGTGGTGAGAGTGGGCATCCTTTTCTAGTTCCTGTTTTTAAGGAAAGCTTTTCCTTGTTCAAGATGCTATTGGTAGTGGGCTTATCATATATGGCTTTAATTATGTTGAGATACTTTCTGTCTATGGCTAAATTGTAGAGAGTCTTTACCATGAAAGGATGTTGAATTTTGTCAAATGTTCTTTCTGCATCAATAGAGATGATCATGTGATTTTTGTCTTTGCTTTTATTAATGTGGTGTATCATATTTATTGATTTGCATATGTTGAAAC
>NW_007808520.1:0-1017 GCF_000696425.1 Galeopterus variegatus | reverse complement strand
AAAAGTTTTCTCTCAACTTAAACACATTAAAAAGAAAGGTAAAGTATTCAGCCATGAAAAGGAACAAAGCACTGATACATGCTACAGTGTGGGTGAACGTGAAAACATGATGCTAAGTCAAAGAAGCCAGACGCAAAAGGCCACATGTTGTATGACCCATTTACATAAAATGTCCAGAACAGAAAAATCCACAGAGACAGAAAGTAGATCAGTGGTCACCAGGGGCTGAGGGGACAAGGGAGTCACTGCTTAATGGATACAGGGAGTCCTTTGGGGGTGATAAAAATGTTCCAGAACTAGACAGAGATGGTGGTTGCACCACATTGTGAATGTACTAAATGCCACTGAATTGTTCACTTTTGGGAGGGGGAGGGCAGGGCAGCTGGCCAGTATGAGACTGAATTGTTTACTTTAAAGTGGTTTAAAATGGTTAATTTTGTATGATGGAAATTTTATAAATTGCTTTTTAAAAAAAAGATGTGAGACATTATTTTAAATCCCTTAAACTCCCTCTATCCTGACAAGAGCCAGAACTTCATTTCTTCCAATTTCTCTCATTTACCTTTACCTACTTGTTTCTTATGTATGAATCTTTCCCCTCCTCATAGCTCAAGAACTTGGGCCATGAACTCTCTCAGCTTTGTCTTTGTGAAAAAACTTCACAAACTGGTCACAATGCCCCTCTCTCCCCCACATAGGCGTGTGCTTGGGCTCAGCTGTCCACAACTTAACCGATGGCTTGGGGATGCAGGTACAGGTGGGAAATGCTAAAGAAAGGCCAGGACATAATATACACAAATAAGGATTTGGTGGAATGGAAGAGTTGAATGGAAACCCCCCCAAAAGATATGTCCACCCAGAACCTGTGAATATGACCTTATTTAGAAAAAGGGTCTTTGCAGATGTAATTAAGGTAAGGATCTCAAAATGAGATCATCCTGGATTGAGAGTGGACACTAAATCCAACGACTGGTATCCTTGTAAGACAGTCATGTGAAGACACAAAGACACACACAG
>NW_007808519.1:0-1017 GCF_000696425.1 Galeopterus variegatus | reverse complement strand
ACCCTCACAACCAATACATAATACAATTATTTACCACAAATGTTTATTCTTCATTTTCTCTCAGTTTTGCCCCTTTTTCTACCTTAAGTTTTGGCTTTCACTATTTCTAGCTTTCTTTATTGCAAAATCTGTGAACAGCCATTGCTCAGCACAGCTCCACACAAATCCATTTTTCACACTGCTACCAAAATTATTTTGAATTGAAAGTATGATTGCCACAATTTGGATATGATTTGCCCCCACCAAAACTATACTTTGATCCCCAATTTGACAGTGCTGGGAGATGGGTCTAATGGGAGATTTTTGAGTCATGGGGAAGGATTCCTCATGAACAGATTAATGCGCTCCCTAAAGAGTGAGTAAGCTCCCCTGGGAATGACTTAATTTCATGAAAGCTAGTTGTTAAAAAGATTCTGGCATCTCCCTCTCCATCTCTTTTTGCTTCCTCTCTCACCACGTGATCTCTTGAACATGCCAGCTATCCTTCCACTTTCTCACTTGAGCGGAAGCATCCTGAGGTCATCTACAAATGCAGTTTCCCAATCATGGGCTTTCTAACCTTCAGAACTGTGAGCCAAATAAAACTCTTTTCTTTATAAAATACCCAGTCGCAGGCATTTCATTATAGCAACACAAAAATGGACTTCAGACAATGATGCTGCAACTAATCTAATTAAAGTCCTTTATTATATCCCTTACCTTTTCATATTAATATCCAAACTATTTAACATAAATGTCCTTCATTAACCAGTCTGAACTGGTATATTAGTCCATTTTGTGTTGCTATAACAGAACTGAGACTGGGTAATTTATAAAGAACAGAGGTTTATTTGGCTTACGTTTCTGGGACAGCTGCATCTGGCACAGGCCTCAGGCTGTTTCTAATCATGGTGAAAAGCAGCAGGCAGCTGACAGGTACAAGCAGATCACTTGGTGAGAGGAAGTGAGAAAGAGAGAGAGAGAGAGAGAGAGGTGCCAGGGTCTTTAAACAACCAGCTCTTGTGGGAAGTAGTGGAG
>NW_007808518.1:0-1017 GCF_000696425.1 Galeopterus variegatus | reverse complement strand
TATGATTAGTAATAGGTTTAAGTTAAACCTATCATTTTCTATTATTTTTATTTGTATTATTAATTCTTTGCTCTTATTTTGTACTTTCATTTTGACTTTTACTTCAGTATTCTTTCTGTCTGAATTTTATCATAGTTTGGGTTGATTCTTGCTACTAAAATATCTTTGCAATTTTTTTAAAATGTACTTTTCATGAAACATGCTAGTAGAGTAGAAAAAAAAATGCAGAAGGGGCTGGCCCGCGGCTCACTTGGGAGAATGTGGTGCTGACATCACTAAGTCAAGGATTAAGATCCCCTTACTGGTCATCTTCAAAGAAAAATACAGAGATGAGGGAATTATAAAACATGTAGTATAATTTTTGTGACTCTATGTGGCACTTTGTGAATAAAGCTAGAGTGATTAATAAAATTAAGTCTGACTTTTTTATCATAAACTGTATGAAATATTAAATTGGAAATCTTTATCTCTAACAATAGTATTATGGTATTTAAAAAATTACATTTCAATTAATTAACTTTCCCAGATCACATATCTACTAAATAACATTGCAACCACTCCATTAAAAAGAAAGTTCAATGATTACAACTCCATCTGTTCCTACCTCTTCTCTAATTTGTCAGTAACTCCATCTCTAGAACCATGGTCTTTAATGCTTTATATAACTTAGAAAGCACTAGGTTTTCTAAGAAAGCACTTAATTCCATAATGTGGAAAACCTAATATCTGATCAGTTTAAGTGAATTGTCCTAATCTAAAAAGATATTGATCACGAATACTAAAGTTTAACTTAGTCCTCCTGTTCACAGTAGCTAGAAACTGTGAAAGCTTGGAAATTTAACCTGCTTTCCACTATTCAGTAGGCCTGCCACAGTTTCATGGATGCTGGCAGAAGTCTTGAGATTCCTGGGTCAGAGACAAAGGTGAGTTCATTACTAACTGCAGCACCAGTAGCCAGATTATTGGCATTTTTGCTTTTTCCTCAAGGTTCAATATCCACAGAGTAATACAAAGAGG
>NW_007808517.1:0-1017 GCF_000696425.1 Galeopterus variegatus | reverse complement strand
ATTGTTCATTTGGGCCTGGATAAACTTGGACAAAGGTCAGAGATGTGAAACCATCAGTATTTACATGATAAATAATGCATATTTAGTGATTTGGACTATCTAAGCATGCAGTAGTAAAGTAAGAACGTAACTAAGCTGAAAACAGAATGCCAAGAAACCACCACATTTGTGAGACAGACAGAAAAAGATTCCAGTAATTTAGGCTAAGAAAAACACTCAGAGAAATGACAGAAATTTGAAAAAAAAAATACTGGTGTCCTAGTGTCCAATGAAAATTAGAGGTACGTAAGCCTGAGATACCTCATTTAGTTACAGAACACATGAAATAAACTTACATCCAATTACGTTCCCACAACATCACGTCTCTTAATGTTGCTGAAAAGGTGTGATAAGTAATTGCACTGAGACTCTTAACCATATCCTAAGTCTGTTTTTCATCCTCTTGAGTTATGAATTTTAATCGAGATTTTGAAAGAAACACTCAACTGGCTTAGTTTTCCTATTTTTGCCACAATATTGTTCAAGTATTTCCTAGGTCTTAGTTCCTAGGTCTTAGTTTCTTGCTTCAAACAGATATATCACTTATTTCCTATGGGTTTTTAAAATAATTGATACAATTAATTTAAATTTATAAAATATGCAACATTTAATTTAGTACGAAATGAATTACTATTTCTTAGTGAGGACCATCTTTTCCATAACTTTATTAATAAACATACCATAATAATTTTTTGAACTTTCTGTTAAATTTGCAACTGAAATATGTTGAATTATTTTGAAAATTTTACCTAAAATTTCCAAAACTTTATGTGGTACTGTATGAATCAAAATGGTTTGTTCCAGCCTTTGATTTGATAAAGTAATTTCACTTGTAAAAGAGAGATAGTCAGGACTGCATGCCATTTTATCACTTAGTTTCAGTTATTCTTCAACAAAACGGATGAACTCACTATTTTCCATTTTTATTCAATCTGTGTTTAAATTATCTAATGACTCAGCATCATTATTTTCTGGAGC
>NW_007808516.1:0-1017 GCF_000696425.1 Galeopterus variegatus | reverse complement strand
ATAGCAACACAGAAATGAACTAATATAGACATTCCATGTTCATGGATTAAAAGAATTAGTAATGTGAAAATGACCATACTACCAAAAGTGATCTATGGATTCAAGGCAACTCCTATCAAAATACCAACGAAACTCTTCACAGAAATAGAAAAAAACAATCAAAATTTATAAGGAACCACAAAAGACCCCAAATAGCTAGTGCAACTTTGACCAAAAAGAACAAAGCTGGGAGCATCATAATACTTGACTTCAAAATATACTACAAAGCTATAGTATTCAAAACAGCATGGTACTGGCATAGAAACAGACACATAGACCAATGGAACAAAATAGAAAACCCAGAAATAAAGCCATGTGTTTACAGGTATAAAGCCATGGGTTTACAGGCAAATTATTTTCAGTAAAGGTGCTTAGAGTATTCATTGTGGAAAAAGACAAGTCTCTTCAATAAATTGTTCTAGGAAAACTGGATATCCACATGTAGAAGACTGAAACTAGACCCTATCTCTCACCATTCACAAAAATCAACTCAAAATGTATTAAAGTTTAAAGACATAAATTTAAGATCCCAAACTATGAAACTACTAAAAGAAAATATAGAGGAAACACTACATGAAAAGGGAGTGGCCAGTGCTTTTTTGAGTGAGACTACAAAGGCACAGGCAACAAAAGCAAAAATACACAAAAGGGGCTACATCAAAGTGAAAGGCTTTTGCACAGCAAGGGACACTGTCAACATATCAAACTGAAAAGCTTCTGCACAGTAACAGACACTATCAACAAAATAAAGAGACAACCTACAGGATGGGAGAAAGTGTTTGCAAACTACAGATCAGACAAGGGGTAATATTCAGAATACATAAGGAACTAAAACAGTCAACAGCAACAAAACTAATAACCTAATTAAAAAATGGGCAAAGACCTGAATAGATACTTTGCAACATAAGACATACAAGTGGCCAACAAGCACATGAAGGAATGCTCAGCATAATTAATCATCAGGGACATACAAATTAA
>NW_007808515.1:0-1017 GCF_000696425.1 Galeopterus variegatus | reverse complement strand
TGGGTGCCTGAAACTGCAGGTAGCACTGAACCTATATGCTATGTTCTTTCCTGTACATACATACCTATGATAAAGTTTAATTTATAAATTATTAGGCACAGTAAGAGACTAATAAAAATAACTCATAATAAAATAGAACAATTAAGGGGTGACCCCGTGGCGCACTGGGGAGAGTGTGGCACTCGGAGTGCAGCGGCGCTCCTGCCACGGGTTCAGGTTTGGATCCTATATAGGGATGGCCGGTGCACTCACTGGCTGAGCGCGGTGTGGGCGACACCAAGCCAAGGGTTGCGATCCCCTTACTGGTCACACACACACAAAAAAAAGACCAAAAAAAAAAAAAATAGAACAATTAAAACTATACTATAATAAAAATCGTGTGAATGTGGTCTCTCTCCCTCTCTCAAAATATCTTATCATATTGTACTCACTGTTCTTATGACAATGTGAGGTGATAAAATGCCTGCGTGCTGAGATGAAGTGGGGTGAATGACGTTGGCACTGTGACGTAGCGTTAGGCTACTATTAAGGTCTTTGATGATATGTCAGTAGGAGGATAATCTGCTTTGTGTTACCTTGGATTATCAAGCCATGACCATGTCGAAGGTTGGATGTCAGAAGCAGATGATGTCAATTGTTCGGGATCCTCAACAGCTGAAGGTGTTTTCGCTGAAAGCCTTTGGAAGAACATTGTAATTGGAAGTTGTCTTTCTTTTCAATACCTCAAAGTGTCGCTGCAGAGGTGGTCATCATTTGGTGATCATATGGGTGACTTTAATGCTGTGTTCCATCTGAAGATCCATAATTCTGTCCTTTAATGTCTGTGCAACTTGAAACACTTCAGCAAATTTCAGTAATGTCTGCACTGCTGGTTCTACTTCAGTTTTTTCCTTTATTTTCCTTTTCCTTTGAAGATGAGTCAACGAGTTCTTTCAATTTGTCATGGCCCTAAATACGTTCTTCCACTTCTTCAGGCATGTCAGCAAATCCTTCTACACCAACTTGTCTTGCTGCACG
>NW_007808514.1:0-1017 GCF_000696425.1 Galeopterus variegatus | reverse complement strand
GTATCAACTTCAAGGAATTGTAATTGTTGTGTCTTCTTCCCTCCCCACCTCAGTATGTGTATTTATTTATTTTTAGCTCACATGAATAAGTGAGAACATGTGATATTTCTCTTTCTGTGCCTGACTTGTTTCACTTAATACAATTCTCTTTAGGTCCATCCATGTCATTGCAAATGGCAGTATTTCATTCTTTTTTATAGCTGAGTAGTATTCCATTGTGTAGCTATACCACATTTTCCATATCCACTCATCTGATGATGGACATTAGAGCTGGTTCCAACTCTTAGCTATTGTAGAGTGCTGCGCTGAACATGGGGGAACAGGTATACCTTCGACTTGATGATTTCCATTCCTCTGGGTATATTCCCAGCAGTGGGATAGCTGGGTCATATGGTAGATCTATCTGCAATTGTTTGAGGAACCTCCATACCATTTTCCATAAAGGCTGTACCAATTTGCAGTCCCACCAACAATGGATGAGAGTTCCTTTTTCTCCGCAACCTCGCCAGCATTTATCGTTTACAGTCTTTTGGATATTAGCTATTCTAACTGGGGTGAGATGGTATCTCAGTGTGGTTTTGATTTGCATTTCCCGAATGCTGAGTGATGTGGAGCGTTTTTTCATATGTCTGTTGGCCATTTGTATATCTTCCTTTGAGAAATGCCTATTTAGCTCTTTTGCCCTTTTAAAAATTGGGTTGCTTGTTTTTTTCTTGGAAAGTTGTTTCAGTTCCTTATATATTCTGGATATTAATCCTTTGTCAGATGTATATTTTGCAAATATTTTCTCCCACTCTGTTGGTTGTCTTTTAGCTCTGTTAATTGTTTCTTTTGCTGTGCAGAAACTTTTTAGTTTGATATAATCCCATTTGTTTATTTTTTCTTTGGTTGCCCGTGCTTTTGGGGTCTTATTCATGAAGTCTGCATCCAGTCCTACTTCCCGAAGTATTTCTCCCATGTTTTCTTTAAGAAGTTTTATTGTCTCAGGGTGTATATTTAATTCTTTAATCCATTTTG
>NW_007808513.1:0-1017 GCF_000696425.1 Galeopterus variegatus | reverse complement strand
CGGGAGCGCCGCCGCACTCCCAAGCGGCGCACTCTCCAGTGTGCCACCGGGCCGGCCCAGGCTAGTCTTTTTGTCTATTAACCCACATTAGTGAGATTTTTGTTGTATTTTGTGGTGGCAATTGCATATCATATGATGATTCCATGTGGGTCTTACGTAATTAAGACAGGCTGGTTGCACAGCGAGTGTAACTGACATAGACATTTATCTTCATGCAGAAGTCACCAAAGATCCGAACAGGATTACCAAGCCCCTTTTACCATGCAAATTGCCAATTTGCATTTGCAGACTTCCGAAAAGGAACTCTATACAAGTCCTTGTAAGCACGAGGGTACCCCAAAAAGTTCATGGAAAAATAGAATTACAAGATAATACAAATCTTTCCATGAACTTTACTCACTACTGAGAATGGATTTCTCCCGATTGCTCACTGTCACCTAGGCACAAAGGCATTGACAGAAGATTGAATTGACTTCGTTTCAGTATTGAGAAAAAGAATGCTATCCCGCTGGTGCTAAATGAAAGAAAGAAAAAAGAACACGGTGCATTTAAGCTTGAGGCTGGTGATACCTCGTCATTTGTGACTGCTATATTCCAAGCATTTCTTTTTTTTTTTTGTCTTTTTTACTGGCCGGTAACAGGATCGCAACCCTCGGTATCACGCCCGTACCGGGGACTAGCAACGGGATCGCAACCCTCAGTGTTGTGCCTGCGCCACGCTCAGCCAGTGAGCGGGAACCGGTCACCACATGGGATCCGAACCCTTGGCGGGAGTGCTGCTGCGCCCCCAAGCGGCACACTCTCCAGTGTGCCACTGGGCCGACTCCCAAGCGGCGCACTCTCCAGTATGCCACCGGGCTGGCCCCCAAGCATTTCTTTTTACTTAAATGTAATTTCTTAAGTGAGAGAGTAAGGAGGAAGGCCAACTTTAAAAAAGAGAAAGAATGAATCTCAATGTAATTTTTTTCTTGACAGGAAACTTACCTTTGTTCCAAATTAAGTCCACCGTTGCTTCCA
>NW_007808512.1:0-1017 GCF_000696425.1 Galeopterus variegatus | reverse complement strand
GCGGCGCACTGTAGCAGTGCGCCACCGGGCCGGCCCAAAACTGTGCCTTCTGCTCTTGGCATGGTGCTGGATTTGAGAAATACTGAGTAATGGAGAGTCAAGAAAATGAAAGTCATGAGGCCAAATGAGAGGAAAACAATGTCAATATTTGAATTCTTCAAAAGTAAGGTTTTACGATCAGCTGCAAATTATCAATGCTAATGAACAATTAGCCAAAATAATCTAACAGACAAGACCGGGAGCAATGGGCACCCCCCACCCCACGGAGCAGCAGGGTGATGTCACCCAAGGGTCCCCTTCCTGACAAGGCAGACACGTCGATACATTGTGCATAGTGAAAAACTGACCCTTCCTTCCATCGCCATCAAATCCATGAAAACTGGCTCTTTCAGTGGCTGGTCTTACTGCCTTCTACTGTCTTCTGCCTTCTCTTCCTCGACTGGACCTCGTTTACATGGCTGGTGGAGAAAGAGCCCTTTAAAGACAGAAGATAACCACTTCCCTCTGGACTGTTGGAGCAAAGGAGCTTGTGGGGCCATCAAACCACCAGACAGGAAAGCCTCGCACACTGCCTCCCATCAGCCCAGGGCACAGCCCCGAGGGGTACCCCACAGCATGACTAGAGAGAGAAGGAACATTCTTTACTTCCTACAAAGATTCTCCAAGTCCTCCCATCCCTCTTCGTAGCCTGTTTTAATTGGCAAGGCTTTTCGGTCTACTTTGTGACATTGTCTTCCTCTTTCCCATCAAGTGATCCTTTGCCAGTTCCTATCACTTTTGTACCTCAGGCTTAAGCTAGCTGGCATATATAATTAATTTAACCTGCTACAATTATTTTTTCACATCCTTTTCTCTCTATGTTTCTACCTTGCTTTCCAGCATTTAAAACCAAAATAAAACAAAACAAAAACAAAAATGAAAAAAAGAGAAGACACCTTCAATATAACAAAATTCTTGGGGAACTGAGCATTCTGCCACTTTAGTGACTCCCCAGGAAGTGCTAAAATGTGGGAAGGT
>NW_007808511.1:0-1017 GCF_000696425.1 Galeopterus variegatus | reverse complement strand
TCAAAAATTCACTGGAATGACTCACAGAAATCAGGAAAGTTCTGTACAGTTTTTTTTTTTCTTTTTGTCTTTTTTCATGACTGGTAACGGGATTGCAACCCTCAGTGTCGCGCCTGTACCGTGACCGGCTACAGGATCGCAACCCTCAGTGTCGTGCCCGCACCACGCTCAACCAGTGAGCGGACCGGTCTCTATATGGGATCCGAACCCTCGGCGGGAGCGCCACCGTACTCCCAAGTGCCGCCCTCTACCGAGTGCACCACCGGGCCGGCCCCCTGTACAGTTTTTTAAATTTCAGTTTTATTATAGCAAAAAGGGTACAAATCAAAACTAACTAAAAGAAGAGACACATACAGTGAGGTCCGGAGGGTCCAAATGCAAAGTTTCCAGTGTCTGCTCTCTGTGGAGTTAGGATGCGTCACACTGCTGGCACCTTGAGGTGTAACAATATGTACCCTGTCTAGGGGCCCACCATGAGTCACCTCATTAGCATAAACTATCAGGGCCCACCATGAATGACAAAGACATTCCTATCACCTGGGAAATTCCAAGGATTTAGAGCTTGCCCCCCAGGAACCAGGACAAAGGCCAGCCAAATTCTTTATTCCATAGGATATAGATTCAGGATTTTGAATCATACATGGGAAATTCTTTCCTTTTCTAAGATTACTACAAAAACAGATTTCCCCACGATTTCCTCTAGTACCTGAATGATTCCATTTTTTTCTAACATATACTTCCAATCCACCTGGAACTTATTCTAGATTAAAATGTAAATACACTGGTTTTGGCCAGCTGCCAAAAAAGAAAACAAAAAAATCCTGTAAATACAGATTTTTTTTTTTTCCCCTTTTTGTCTTTTTTACTGACCGGCAACGGATCGCAACCCTCAGTGTCGCACCCATACCGGACCGGGACCAGCAACAGGATTGCAACCCTTGGTGTTGCTCCCGCAGCTCGCTCAGCCAGTGAGTGGGAACCGGTCTGTATGTGGGATCCGAACCCTTGGCGGGAGCG
>NW_007808510.1:0-1017 GCF_000696425.1 Galeopterus variegatus | reverse complement strand
TGTCTACTTTTACCATGAAACCTTATATTTTTCTCCAACTTCCACTTCTCTACCCCATCCTATTTTCCACCATTGTTAAGCACTGGATAGTTCTGGTTAATCCAACTTATCAATTAATAGAGAACTATCAGTATATATCAAATATGGATTAACATGTTTCAAAGGATAAGAATATTATAAAATTTATACTATGTTAAAGTGAAATTGAACATATTTAACTTTGATGCTTTAGAAGTCTTGTCAGGATCCCATGGTAATACTGGGTCATCATTTGGAATACTGATATTGTACTGAAAATGCAAAACTGCTAGTTAATAGAGGAGTTCTGGTTGCTAGAATGCTGGACAAAGTAAACCGAATTGTAATCTTTGCAAGTTACTTTATTCAAATTCACAGGAGTTTTTCTTTTCCTTGTTCTTGTATTTTCTGATATTTAACAATATTCTGTAAGCACACTGCAAAAAACTGGTAATATTTGGAGTGCCATCAAGGTAGAATACATACAGTGCCCCCCAAATAATCCATTCAGGACAAATCTTGAACCTCCCTGGTGCTTATTTGCCCATTTAAAATTGGATGTTTTGGTGTAATATAGATGTATGACTGCACATTTCTATCTCATTTTAACAGACCTTTAGTGAAATAAAAACACTAAGAATATAATTTCATAGAAAATCCTATCTGTTGGATTCATTTGCTTTATCTTTCTCTGACCATGCACACACACTATTTCTCCCTAACCATTTAAAAGTAAGTTGCAGACATAACACCTCACACCTAAATGTATCAGCAGCATGCCTCTCTTAAGAAAGAGGATATTTTTCTGTATAGCCACAATACTGTCACTAAGATAATGAATAGTGGTTCAATCTAATATACAACTTCCTTAATCAATAAAAAAAATGACTTTTATGACTGACTTTTTCAATCCAGGGTCCAATTAAGACTCATATATTGCATTTCATTGCTACATCACTTTAGTCTCCTTTAATCATTCTAAAACAATCACACTTTTTT
>NW_007808509.1:0-1017 GCF_000696425.1 Galeopterus variegatus | reverse complement strand
ACAAAGTACCAGAAACTGAGGGACTTAAGGCATGCAAGTTTATTCTTTAATAGTTCTGGAGACTAGAAGTTCCAAAAGCAAAGTGTCTGCAGGGCCATGATTCCTCTGAATTTAGGGAAGGTCTGTCCCAGGCCTCGCTCCTAGCTTCTGGTAGCTCCTTGTCTTAGGGCAGCACATCTCCAATCTTTACATGGCATTCTCTCTGTGCATATATCTGTCTAAATTTCCCCCTTTTATAAGGACATTAGGCATATTAAATTAGAGGCCCATGCTACTTCAATATGACCTCATCTTAACAAATTGCATCTGCAACAGTCTTATTTCATAATGAGGTCATATTCCAAGGTACTGGTGATTAAAACCTCAACATACAAATTTTTTTTTTTTTTTTTTTTTTGTCTTTTTTCGTGACCGGCAACGGATCGCAACCCTCAGTGTCGCGCCCGTACCGGACCGGGACCGGCAACGGGATCGCAACCCTCGGTGTTGCTCCCGCACCTCGCTCAGCCAGTGAGCGGCCGGTCTGTATGTGGGATCCGAACCCTCGGCAGGAGGGCCGCCGCACTCCCAAGCGGCGCACTGTAGCAGTGCACCACCGGGCCGGCCCATCAACATACGAATTTTGAGGGGGATGCAGTTCAGGCCCTAACAGCATATATATTCTTCCTGTTCAGTTATACTTCCTTTTGTCTGATCCCTGATGTCAGCACCAGGAGCCATATGACAAAGCAGCTTATGGGCCCTGGGCTCAGACTGCCACTCACCAGCTGTGTGATTTTGAACCAGCCACATTCCCTCTCTGTTCTCAGTTTCCTCATTCATATATTTGGAACCATAATAATTTCTACTCCATTTAGTTCTTATGAGGAGTAAAAAGGCAGAATTCATGAAGCATTCAGCATGGCACCTGGAATGTAGTACGCTCTGGGTAACTTCTCTCTTATCACTATAAATCCACCACCTTGCATTTAGATGGGGTTTTAATTTATAAAGCATGTTGCCCATCTCTAACATCTG
>NW_007808508.1:0-1017 GCF_000696425.1 Galeopterus variegatus | reverse complement strand
TCACTGTAATCACACACAGGCACAGATACACACAAACACATGGTTCCTGGTTATTTTTTTTTAATTTGCTTCATGCTTTGCATAGATGGTTATTTATTCTTCAAAAAAAGGGTAAAATTGATTCAGTGTATTAGATAATATATATATATATATATCCATAAATATTAAATCTCGCTATGCTTTAACTATCAACTGTCATAAAAGAAAAAGAAGAAAATTCTGTTTATGTTCCTCCCATAATGCAGTTAGCTAAAATAATGATCCTTTAAGGTGTCCATATTCTAATCTTCAAAACCTGTAAATATCTTACCCTTGCATGCCATCCTTCCCTTCTATTCACTCTCTCTCTCTGTCATTTGAATTATGACAACCATTTATATATGAATTTTTGAATAATAATCCTTTGTTAGTTCTTCCAAATAAGAAAAGACAGAACATTATCAGCACTTTACGAATTGTCCATAAGCCCTTTTATGTTCACTATGACTACCCAGCACAAATTCATTGTGGGATTTTGTCATTCAGAACATTTATCTTTTTGAGCTGCAACCCCTAAGCATAGGTTCTGAAAGTATAAATTTTAATTTTCAATCTATTTGAAATTTATATAAATTGAATAATAGGGTATATATTCCATTATGTCATGTACATGTTAAATTTTCTCCCCTATTGTGATTTGTATTTTTACTGTCTTGATGTTGTATTTCGGTGCACAGTTTTTCTGATTTTTAATGAAGCATCACTCATCAAATTTTCCATTTATACAGTGAAGTGTTTTTAATATTCTATTTAAGAAATATTTCTGTCCTCCAAAATAAGGAAGATATAGTCTCACAATTTATGTTCTATATCTCCCCCAATTCTATACATTATCTGTCTTTTATATTATACTTTACTTTTCTTTGTTTTGTATTCTAAATTTTACTTTGTCTTTTTATATTGATTCCTATATTCATTTTTTATGATAAATTTAGAATTAATTTTTGGTGTAATATGAGATTAGGCCTATTTTGTATT
>NW_007808507.1:0-1018 GCF_000696425.1 Galeopterus variegatus | reverse complement strand
CTTAACATAGTTAACTTTAGGTTAAAAAGACTTAATATCTACTTTTATTATTGAGGAAACACATCAAATATTTCAAAAGGTTTAAAGCACTAAATCAGAACAGAATCACAGTTTAGTAATTTTGGTCTTTTCTCTTGTTTTTCTTGGTGACTCTAGATAAAGGTTTGCAAATTTTATTATCTTTTTCAAGAATCAACTCGGTTTTGTTGATTTTCTCTACTGTTTTTTAATTCCCTATTTCATATATTTCTGTTATAAAATTTGTTATTTCCTACTTATATTTGCTTTTGGTTTTCTTTGCTCTTGTTTTTCCATTTTCTTAAGGCAGACATTTACATTACTGATTTGAGGTTTTTAACACAGCTGTTTACAAGTATAAATTTCCCTCTGAGCACTGCATGAACCCTGCACCCTATACATTTTGATATGATGCACTTTTATTTTTATCTCAAAGTACTCTCTGATTTCCCTGTGATTTTCTTTCCCATTGTTTATTTAGGAGAGTATTTTTTAATTTACATACATTTGTGAATTTTCTAAATTTCCTTCTGTTATTGTGGTCAGAGAACATATTTCCTATGATCTTAGTCTTTTTAAATATATTAAGACTGGTTTTGTGGCCAACATAATAATACAAAAAAGGTAGTGTAACATTTTAACCCTTTAATTATTTTTTACTATATTTTTGTATTTTTCTAATTGTTCCTGTAGGACTTACAATATTCATAATTTTCTTCTGAAATTAGTAGAATCTATTGGAGATATTAAATTCCAGTGAGATATAGAAATGCTACTTCTATTCTCTCTTTTCCTCTCTATTTTCTTTCCCTTTTTTTGGTGCTGTTGTTATACATATTAAGTCTAAATATATTACAAATCCAACAATACATTGTTATAATTTTTATTTTACATTATTCTATGTCTTTTGTAGAACCTGAGACATGAATGGAGAAAAAGCATATATTTATAAATTTTTCTTTCATATACATTGGAAAATTAAAAAACAAAACAAAACAAA
>NW_007808506.1:0-1018 GCF_000696425.1 Galeopterus variegatus | reverse complement strand
TCATTGATTTCATACCTTTTTCTTTTCCTAATATATACTATAAATTTCCATTTTATGACTTATTTAGCTGCAGACATAATTTAAAATGTCCCTTTTATTTTTGGTATTACTTTTTCCTTACAGTTTGATTTGTCTGACATCAGTATAAGCATACTGGCTTTCTTATGTGTGCGTTCAATTTGGAATCTATTTTTTTCTATTCTTTTTTGCAATCTGTTCTGTATTTCTGGGGGGGGGGGTTGTTTGTTTGTTTTTGTTTTTTGTATTTTTTTGCTAGCTGGCCAGTACAGGGATCTGAACTCTTGACCGTGGTGCTGTAAGACTGTGCTCTAACCAACTGAGCTAACCAGCCAGACCTTATATTTATGTTTAAAGTGTTTTTCCTGTTACATACAGATGAGCCTTGCTTTTTTGTCTAGTCTGACACAATTTCTGCATTTTAATTTTAATGTAATTATTGATATGTTTAAGATTAAGTCTAACATTTGTTGTTGGTTTTCTGTTTGATTTGTTCCTCTTTATATGCCTTCTTTTTAGTACATTGTGTACTTTTATATTCCATTTTCTTTTATTTCTTAATGTTTGTTATGCCTCTTTGCATTATTAATTTATGTGGGTTACTTTAGATATTATAATATCCATCTTTATCTTATTGCTGTTCAATTCCACAGTGTATATAATATTACTTTTACTTTAAACAGTCAACACTCTGTTATGAAGATTTGACTAGGTCTAATTTTAAAGTTCATTTATATTTACCTTTTCTGTTTTCTTCATCCTTTTTTGAAAATTTGGCTTTCTTATTATACACCTTCATTTTTCATCTTGGGAACATTTTTTAAGAAATTCTTAAAGTTCAAGTCTATTGGATAAAATTCTCACATCTTTTGTCCATCAAAAAAAAAAAAACAGCCTTTAATTTGCCTTCATTTGGGAGGAAATTTTTGCTGAAGATAGAATAATTTGGGGCCGGCCCGGTGGCGCACTGCTACAGTGCGCCACTTGGGAGCGCAGAGGC
>NW_007808505.1:0-1018 GCF_000696425.1 Galeopterus variegatus | reverse complement strand
GCTTAATGTTTTATGCATGCAGAAGAATACATGAAACCTCTATTTAAGAAAATAAACATTTGTTCATCTACTATTTACCCTGACAAAGACAGTTACATGTTTGAATAACCCACATTGCACTGCATAAATTCTTAGCACAGGGTGTTGAGAATTTTTCATAGGGTTGTTTCCAGTTTGGTTGTTCGTTTTTAGGGTGTCTTTTGTTTGTTTCACTTTGTTTTGTTTTCTATTTCAAACAGTATTTTTATGAACATCCTACTTGTCTTCTGGGGACACATACAAAATTTCTCCTCATATATTCCTTTTATCAATGTCTTTATAATGCCCTGAACAATATAAAGTCATTAATATCTTCAAATTCAATTACCCCATATTGATTTACATGTTATTGCTACTTAGCATTCTAGTTTTATCTTTATATCACCCCCAAATTAGATGTTTTATTATTGTCGTGTATGTTAATATTGTTAATGTTACCCACATGAATACTATATTACTTCTTTGCTTTTCTTCACATCTTAAACCTTCTTTCTGAGACTACCTCCTCCTGAGTGTATCATTTAGGAATTTCTTCAGTAGGTGTCTTGGTGCTAATCTCAGCTTCTCTTTTTCTGAAAATATTTTTATTTTTGCCATTATTCTTAAAAGATACATTAATTGTGCGTATAGTTTAGATGTTTCTTCATTATATCTGTTGAAAAGTCAGCTGACAGTCTAAATATGATTTCCTTTTAAATAAACTCTATGTACTTTCTAGTTCTTTATTTTGAGTCTAACAATGGTGTATTTCTTTCCTTATTATTGCTATAAAAAATTACCACAAACTTTGTGGCTTAACTCAATATAAAATTTTATTTTGCATTTTCTGAAGGTCAGAAATCCGAAATGGTTCTCCTTGGGTTTCTATCATGGAGTTGGTATGGTTGCCTTCCCTTCTGGAAGCAATAGAGGAGGGTTTACTAACTTTTCCAGCTTTTAGTGGCATTTCTTGCAAATTCAGCGATGGCTGGTCAAGTCT
>NW_007808504.1:0-1018 GCF_000696425.1 Galeopterus variegatus | reverse complement strand
AAATTCTGAAATCCAAAATACATGAAAAGTGAAAATTTGGCAAAGTTTATTAGAGGCAAAGTTGCCTTGAAAAAATATGAATTTATTCATAGTGTATTTATCCTAGTTAGTGTAAATGTTCATATATTTTACTAAAAACTATCAAAAGGCTTGATTGATTACAGGATGTTGCCCCAGACCCTGACAGAGATGTTATGCAATACAGGTTCTTACATTCATTGTCTTACTATATTCTCAGGATTTCTGAATTCTGAAACCCATCTGGTATCTATTGATAGTTTTATTGTTGTTCTCTTCTTGTTTCTGCAACAAAAGAGGACAAAGAAGAGCAAATAAAGCAGCAGAATATCTTGAGGCCTGCTCATGCACGGAGATAGGAAAGGTAGTTTTCAGAATTTCCCATGAAGTGGTCCTTTCCCAGAAGTGATGCCACGCTATAGGGGAGGGAAGACCTTGCGTATCTACAGCTACATGATTTATAACTGACATGGATTTATAATTGGCTTTTTAACCAACATAGATTTATAATTGACCTGAGTCTGTAAGAAAAGCAAAATCCCAGCAGTATTCCAAAGCTCTGTCAAGCAGTAAGCCTCATTTGAGTTGTTTTATGTATCTTAAATGACTCCTCTTATTGATGTATTTTTATGTTTGTGGCACAAATGTCTTCCAAAACCATTCTAGACCTACCTGTAAGGCAGAACTCATTGAACCTCATGTGGTTCCCTATTTAGGACTCTCAATGTCAAGAGATACAGGGGAGTGGAGTAAAAACATGTGAGTTTCAGTTGGACCCTTGTCACTATCCTCTCGGTGACAGGGATGCAGGGATTACTCAGAGCTCAACTTTGTGAAAGCAATGAGAGGCCCAGAGGGACTACACCAAGCTAACTCCCACGAGAAAGGAGAGAGTAGGTGCAGCCCTGAGCTCGGGCTTGTCTCATCTTTTATTGTAAAGCCAAGACTTTGGCTATGTAACAAACTGAGTATAGTATCAAAAGAAGTACAGAAAGGAGTA
>NW_007808503.1:0-1018 GCF_000696425.1 Galeopterus variegatus | reverse complement strand
TGAATAGAAGTGGTGAGAGTGGACATTCTTGTCTTGTTCCTGATCTTAATGGAAAGGCTTTTAATTTTTTACTGTTGAGTATGATATCTGTGGGATTGTTATATATGGCCTTTATTATGTTGAGGTTTCTTTTCTACCTAATTTGTTGTGAGTTTTTATCATGAAAGGGTATTGAATTTTGTCAAATGCTTTTTTGACATGTATTCAGATGTATTCATGTACTCACTTTTGTCCTTCATTAATCTGGTGCATCACATTTATTAATTTGCATGTGTTGAGCCATCCTTGAATTCCATGGGTAAGTCCCACTTGATCAAGGTGCATGATCCTGTTGACAGGATTCTAAGATGGCGACGGGTCTGGAGCGGCCGTGCCAGGAGACAGCGCGATCCTTGAGAAGTGTGCGCTGTGATACCAGAGTACTAATTGCATTTCCAAGAGCAACGAAAAACGAATAATTCTTTCAACAACAATCCTACAACTACGAACAAGCAACAACAGGTTCGAGGTTTTAGGGCCGACACAAAAGAAGACTCCTGAGAGCGCCCAAGCCCTGCCGCGGGTACCAGCGAGCAGCCCAGACAACAAAGGCCAAGGAAGCCAGCAGAGACGGCACAGAAACAGAGTGGAACGTGCCAGACCGGCCCAACTCTGCGAGCTCTGTGAGTCACCCCCAGCCCAGCCCCACTTGCGGGGCAAAGCCAGACTGCTCCCCACCCGCCTGGCTCCTGCCTACCACACCAGGCTAGGCGCCACAACAGAGCTGCCTCCATTTTATCAGGTGGGGGCGGAGACGGCCGGCTTAGTGACGGCAGGCCAGCCATCTCTGCTTGGTGTGGCTCCACACTGAGACGTGCCATTTGCTTACCTCGACACAGGGCACCCCGGGGCCTGTGGACCGGCCTACAATCCCACGCTCCCCGTGGATCTCAGACGGGGCTGGTAGCGTGGGGAGTCCCCGGCCAGCGTCGGGAGGGAAGGGAAGAGGAGCCCGCCCAGATCGTCTCTCCACCACACC
>NW_007808502.1:0-1018 GCF_000696425.1 Galeopterus variegatus | reverse complement strand
GTTTTGATTTACATTTCCCTGATGCTTAGTGATGTTGAGCAGTTTTCATGTGTCTGTTGGCCATTTGTATGTCTTCCTTTGAGAAATGCCGATTCAGCTCCTTTGCCCATTTTTTAATCAGGTTACTTGATTTTTTACTGTTAAGTTATTTGAGTTCCTTGTATATTCTGGATATTAATCCCTTGTTGGGTGCATAGTTTGCAAACATTTTCTCTCATTTGTAAGTTGTCTTTTCATTTTGTTAATTGTTTCTTTTGCTGTGCAGAAACTTTTTAGTTTAATAATATCCCATTTATTTTTTCTTCTGCTGCCTGTGCAAAGCCTTAATCTCTAACTGATGAATTTCAGGCATTATGACAAACCAGATGTAAATATCTTATTCAAGTAAGAACTTTTGTGGGGGAAGGTAGACATATCTTCCTTGTACCATGTAGACTCCATTTACTTACAAAAGATAGTTCATTTTTGTCAAAACACAGTAACAGTTAAAAACTCAAATATTTTATAATTGTTTGATAAACTGTGACTCTATACAGTTGAAAGACTATATAAGTGAATGCTCTCTTAAAACAAAACAAAACAAAACAATGAGGCCAAAAGGATAAGCAAGAATCAATGAATAACTTATGGAAGACAGAAACAAATTTTGTGCGTGGCACTGCATGAATAGCTCTGACCATCATTTTTGAGTTTTATTGCTGTGATTATCAAAAGTGGGGTCTGAGCCCAGAACACGCCTTTTCAAAATAATGAATCATGGGCAGTGAGTCAAGAAATGTTGAACTTCGGCCGACAATTATAATAAAGGAGTTTGGCTAATTGCTTGGGTTTTTGTATAGTAATAATGCTGCAAATAGTTTTTTTAAAAAAATTATTTGCCAAGCATAGTATTGTTGAAAATGGCCTTTCTCTAATGGTATTCCTGATGCAGAAGAAATTCCTACAAGAAACCTTAGCTTCAGTATAGCTTTTAGTAGCAAAAGACAGAACAAATCATAGCTTTAATTATCTGCTTGCT
>NW_007808501.1:0-1018 GCF_000696425.1 Galeopterus variegatus | reverse complement strand
TTGTGAAACTTCGTTGTCTTTACAATAAAAAACAGAAGCTAACTTTGAATCAGGGCCATACCCAGTTTTCTCTGGGGTATAGACCCTTCCGGCTTCTCATTGCATTCATGGTGCTTTGAGTAATCCCTTTTTCATCTCCGTTACACAGTGAGAAGTGTAACACCAACTCATCCCCCAACCGTTTACCTTCATCAAACTGTCTGGGTGGTAGCCACTCTCTCACTGGTCTGCTCTCTGCTTTCCAAGGTGTTTCCATATTGAGTGAACTGATCAGTGCTAAGGTGATTATGGCTATTAAATGTCTCACTACCCCAGGATAAAATGCAGGAGCTGAAAGTGCACTTCAAGTTCATGAAATCCAATCTCCTCTCCTTAGGCTCATAGAAGAGAAGAGACCTCCCATATACAGCTAGTAAGGTGGTATATTGATCTGGAACTCAAGTCTTGCAGTTTTGAACCCAGAATTCTCTCCCTTCACTAACCTCTGGTTTACAGTTGATATCAGAGAAGTGTGATGATGGTGGGAGCTTCAGGCATTGCAACTGGTCAGTGGTGGAGATGGTTTGGTTACACAATAGGTCTCTACCTGTGAGCAGAGATGACTTCCTTGCAGTGTTGGAACAGCAGCCCTCCTGAATGAATTCAACATGACAACTCACCTTCGCCTGTCCTGAGTACTTATCTAAGGTCATAAAAACCCCAACCTGAGATGTGACCTCTTACACAAATTGAAGATAACCACAGTGTCAACCACCCAAGCATTAACATTTTTTAAAGATAAGATACAGGAAAGGGGTTAAAAGATAATGTTTATTGTGATATTTAGGCTAGATATTTGGTGTTGATCTCTTGTCTGGAAAATTCCAGCCAGAGGGAAAGCCTGGATTAGCAAGGAAGAAGATAGTGCGTATGATTTAGCTCTTATATATAACCTAAGCCTTGAATAGGTTCCACCTCCCACTCTGTGAAGCTCCTCAGTAGCAGTCTCTGTAATTTTTTAAATGAATGTGGATTCTGA
>NW_007808500.1:0-1018 GCF_000696425.1 Galeopterus variegatus | reverse complement strand
ATAAACCAGATTCAAAATTATTATTATTATTAAATGCATCCACACAATTATTTTATTTGATCATCCTTACATAACAAACTAGGAAGCTAAGTATTATCCTCCCAGTTTTATTGGTAAGGAAACTGAATTCCAGGAAGGTAAAATTGTTCAGGCATTTCATGGTAAGTAGAACCCTCAAACCCAAATATTTGATCCCAAGTAATAAATTCATCATCAATTATATTTTTATAATTAGAAATGCAGATAACTATTATCTACAAGAATAAGAAGAAAGATGAATTAAATAAACCAGTGATCCAACCATTTTTTAAAAACTATTTTCCAACCATGCCTTGGGGAAAAAGGTAAAATGAATCATTAAATATTTCACTTTCCCTTTCTTCATTTTCATAGAAGAAACCCAGGCAAAAACATGAGTAAATGGTAAACTATCCTGTTGGCTCAGAATTAGATGGACAACTATAATACAGTACAGTTTTTTTTAATTAAGTTTCTCTCTTCCAAGAAAATATCTGGGCATATAATATGCTCTTTATCAAAACCAAGTGAGCTGAAATGGGGGAAGCATGTGACAATGTGTTGAACTCCACTGTTTGGAAAACCACATTCAAACGAAAGAGTTAAAGAATTATTACTTCTTTAAATGCATAATATCTCAGTAATTTTTCAAGATAGTAGAAACCTTAAAATATTTTGAGGTTTCTTGGAGAAAAATACCTTTGCTAGTTCAGTGTTTAGACATGAATATAAGAGAACTCCACATTTCCCTTGGAGGTCTCTTGTGTACTGTAAAAGACAGGAAGAGTTCTAATACCACTGACTTCTATTCTCTTTGCCAATATTAACTTATTACCTTAATGAAACAAACCACAATACCGATTTAACTTCTAATTGAATTTTCAGGAATGCTACATATTAAATGGACTATAACAAGGCTACAGCAGAAAAACTAGAATATTTTCTTTTCTTTTTTTTTCCTTTTTGTCTTTTTCCGTGTCCGGCAACGGATCGCAACCCT
>NW_007808499.1:0-1018 GCF_000696425.1 Galeopterus variegatus | reverse complement strand
ATACAAAACCCTTACTGTTCCACAGGCTGCATTTATGCTCTCCCTTCTAGGAATGGCAATACCGAAGATACTCTGCATCTAGTTATGGTCACTATGGAGCAGAAAAAAGAGATTAACTCTTCATCCTAATTACTGAGCAACAAGAGAAAGAAAACACAAGCAGAAGATAGAGCTTCTGAAGGAAATTATAGGAAGAATTTCTGAAAGACTTTGAATTGAGCTCAATGACCAGTGTTTTTTTTTTTTTTAATTTACACAAATTTATACATCTATAAATTGTACATAAGTGATATCAATGCAAATGATAGTGGTCCACAGACATATAATTTTATCTCCCTTAATCACTGTTGAAAATGATCAACATGGCTAAAAATACCATGAGGAGCAATAGGAAAAAAACAGTAAAACAAAAAACTCTTGACTTGAAAGTAAATGAAATTGATAAAGCACTAAAAAGACTGATTAAAAAAGAGAAGACACAAATTGCCAATATCAGAAGTGAAACAGAGGATGTCACTATAGATTTTGTAGACCTTAAAAGAATAATAACAGAACACTACAAAAAACTTTATGCTCACAAATTTGACAACCTAGAAGAAATGGATCAGTTCCTCAGACGCCATGAACCATTGTAAACTAGAAAATCGGAATAGTCATAATAATTTAAAAAATTAAATTTTAATTAAAAAGATTACATAAACAATCACTAGTAACAGATTGTTATGCTGGAAAATTCTGCTAGATAGGCAAAGAGGAATTAACAAAAATTTTACACAATCATTTTCACAAAATTATGAGACCTGTATTACCCTGATACCAAAATAATTACGAAAATCAAAAATGAAAAAAAAAAAAAAACCAAAACAGCATACTCATATTTCTTACAAACTTTGACTCAATAATATTCACCAGAATATTAGCAAGTCAATTCCAGCATTGTATTAAAAAAATTACACGTCATGACCAAATGTGATTTTTTTCAAGGTTTGTAAGACTGGTTTGTCATTCATTGATAAAT
>NW_007808498.1:0-1018 GCF_000696425.1 Galeopterus variegatus | reverse complement strand
AGAGAAAAAGCCAAATCCGTGTCCAAAGCCATAGGATGCTCTTGATGAAGTGCAGCCCCCTTCCTTTGTCCCATTCAAGCTGAGATAGCTGGGGTGGGGCTGCACCCTCAGTTGCCTTGGAAAGACCCTACAGCAATTGAGAACATGTCAGGATCTGGGTGGCACCTTCCAATTCACTCGTATTTGTTCCTTTCCTCAATTTCACGCCATTATTCCCACTTACAAAGCTTTCTCTTACATTGTTATCATGCCATTTCTTAGAAAAGTGAATCTGTGCATTATAGACTCAATTCTGTCATCTTCTCCCACACACACTTAGAAGCAATAGGCTCTCTGACAGTCGGGGCAATGCTATTCAGGAGATGCTACACTTATTTCCCCAGCTGTCTGTGCCAAAGCCCTCCCCCTCATTCTGCCCAGGGGTTGTCATGTGGCCTGAGACAGTCGCTTAGCTTTTTTCCCCCTATCTTTTTCTTAAAAATGCAGACAAATGTGCCTTCTTTTTCTTTGCTGAGTAGAGTAGGAGGAAAGCAATGTTTGTAAAGTCAGCGAATTGAGGAAGGCTGAAATAGCGATGCTTTCTTCATATTACCTCTGCAGCTTATTAAGGTTAATTATTCATTCTCTGGGTGCCAACTGCCATGCTAAGCTCTTAATACGTTCTATTTCATTTGTTATTGTAACACCCTACCACATTAGTTCTATTATTCTTATCCCTTTACAGGTGAGGAAACTGAGGCTTAAGGTAAGGTAATACATCTGTCTCATATCCCTACAATGGACTAATAAATAAAAAACAATGAAAAAGGAGCAAACTACTGACATTTACTTTGCCATGGATGAGCCTCAAAAGCATTGTGCTAAGAAGCTAGATGAGACCTCATATGATTCCATTTATGCAAAATGTCCAGAAGAAGCAAATTTGTAGACAGAAAATATATTAATGGTTGCCTAGAGCTGAGGATGGAAATGAGGATTAATTGTAAATGGACATGAGGGTTCTTATTGGAGGACGAAA
>NW_007808497.1:0-1018 GCF_000696425.1 Galeopterus variegatus | reverse complement strand
AACAGGAAAGCAAGCTCATCTGGGAGATCGAGAAAGGCATCCCTGAGACAATGACATTTAAGACGAGAGCCTGAGGGACGAATACTTGCTAGCAGTTTATCCTGGGAGGAAGATCTAGGACTCTGGGAAATAAAATGGAGTTTATCACAGGATATAAATGAAAAGAGGAAGGCCAGATAGTATAATAGAAAGAATTTGAGGCTCAGAGCTCTACAGACCTATGTTAGGGTCTGAGCCTTAACAGTTTTACATTGTATAACCTTTGGGAAATTATTTAATCTCCCTGTTTTATGTGCTGGAAAAGTGGAGATGATATGTACCACGTAGGACGGCTGTGAGGATTATTTAGATTATACGGCTGTGAGGATTATTTAGATTATATAGATGGAGCGTTTGGCACAATAGCAAGTCCTCAAAGAATCGTAATTTTCTTATTTTAAAAAAATGGCACAAAAGTCTATCTTTCAGCAAATTCACAGAACTAAATGACTTCTAAGACTAGTTTGAAAATAGGCTGAGTCGTCAGTCAAACCTGTGTCAAGTCACTTTCCAGCCACTTACTAGTTGTTTGCCTTTGAACAAGTTAATTTATATTCTCGAAATCTTGGTTTGCTCATCTGTAAAATGAGAATATAATAGTACCCAGGTTATAGAGTGGTAGAATAAAATAAGATACTGAAAGCCACGTTCATGGGAAGGTTTCTGGCAAATAGTAAGTGTTCAATAAAAGTTAATTACTTTATTGCAGGGGTAGTAGAGGTAGTGGTATAATAGTGATCACAGTAGTAACAAAACATCTCTGACTACCTTCTTTGAGTTACATTCACAAAGTGAGAGGTAGGAAATAAAACTGAGGGGACAAATCATTAGAAAATACTTAAAATGAAAGAATTAAAAGTGTTCTGAACAGTAGTCTACAGTACTCCAATATTTCAGATATTCAGGCTGTGCTAAAAATGGAGGTTCCTCTGCAGGTCTTGCCTGGGATCACTGATGCGTTTTTGGTCATCTGATGATT
>NW_007808496.1:0-1018 GCF_000696425.1 Galeopterus variegatus | reverse complement strand
TGGAACATTTGAAACAATTTTGTGAGTTACTGTGGCATTTCTTTATGCTTATTAGAATCGTGATTTTTATTTGTGATTATATAGATATTTTCTAAAGCTTTCAGTGATTTATGTTAATGTAGGTGCACATACGAGGGTACTTCAAAAAATTTGTGGAGAAATTGAATTAAAAGATAATATGAATTCTTCCATGAACTTTTTGAAGATCTCGCATGTGTAAGTATACGTATCTTCTGAATCAAAATGTAAGGGATATTCATACTGTGGATTTTAGGAAAAAAAATTGAAAAAAACTGGAATTCATGATTCTCAAGATTAAATTTGTATACCTTTTTGCGTTTTTTTAAAAAAAAACAGCTTGAAATATAATTTACATACTTTGAAAGTTCATGGGAGGATTCATATTTTCCAAAATTTTTTTGAAGTACCCTCATATACAGTTTACCCAATGTGTGTATGATTTTGAGAAACAAATAAATAACCAAGGAACAATTAAAAAAGAGCAATTATGGAGCTATGGCCCAGTTGGAGTAATGGAATTAATCTAAATTAGACAATTTAGAGAATAATTAAACCTCCTTTAAGCTTTTTATTTAGTGTGAAATAATAATGGCCTACATTTATTGGGCATATTTACAATGCTTGGCCATGGCTGAAGTCATTGTTTTAAGTTCTGTAATGTAATGTGCTCACTCATTTTTTTTCCACACAATAACTCAGTAAGGAGATATTTTTATTATTCCACCTAGCAAATAAGGAATTTCAAGCTGAGAAATTTTCAGTAATTTGTCCAAATTCACATAACAGACCGTTGCTGAGGTTGGGAATTGACTCTGGCTGGCCATTTGATGTCAGAACCACAAATGAATTTCAGGATTTCCTTAACTCTCTCCCCACGTCACTTTACTCACTTTAGGTTTGCTTACCTGTGGGACAGAAGCAGCTGCCCTGTAATTAAAAGGGCATGTTGGGAGTTGGTAGAAAACTAAAGGTTTAATTACTGCCCGGCCTCTGCCCC
>NW_007808495.1:0-1018 GCF_000696425.1 Galeopterus variegatus | reverse complement strand
TGTCTGTAAAGGGGGAGGGAAGGTGCAGAGACCAGAGGGATTCTCCAAATCTAAGCTTAGTTCCTCCTGCTGCAGGAGCACAATAGACTGAGTGAGACTTGCCCTCCTCAAGCTCATTCCCCAACAGACAAGGCCACCTCTGTCTCTTCTCCATTTCATCTAGCCCGGAGGGAGGGCAGTCTGGCTTTGCTGGACTCCAGACCATGCTCCACCCTCCACCTGAGACCCGCCCTCCATCTCCTGGCTTCACTGGGGTTCAGGGCTAAGGAAGTGAGTCTACTGAGCTGCCCAGAGAAAGTGCTGCAGCTGCCTGCGCAGGGTGGGGCAGCGCTGGCTTGTACCAAGGCCTGTGATCACTCCCTTGCCTCAGACCTCCCCAACCCCGGGCTGGGACCACAGGCCCAGGAGGAAGGCTGGGCGATGGCCGCTACTCCTTCCTTTCAGAGTTCTTCTCCCTCCCAAGCATGGATTTGCATTTCCCCTCCGCCTTCTACTCAAGCCCCTAGGGATGAAGTAACAGTTAAACCCCTACTTCCAGCTATTGGCCCCAGAGAGCTCACTTCCTTCCAGGTATTTTCTGGGATGAGGGAAGGGGTTTAAGGGGTGGCAGTTGCTGGGTTTGGAGAAGGAATGAGGAATCCATTTTGGAGAGAAGCTGGGGTGCCCCCACCCTGGCGTCTGAAGTTGCTCCTTAACTTCCCTCAAGTTCTCTCTGTAGTACAAAAGCTCAGTTTGCAGCAAGGGGAGTATACAGGCAGGAAGCAGCACATATGAGCTCTAGAAATGAGCCTGCCAGCTCCCCGACTTCATACGGGCCCAGGCCTCCATGTGCTGTGGGATGGACCCCTAAGGAAAGTTCCTTGGGCTTCAAGCCCTCTGTCCATGACACCATAATGCCTGCCCTCTACCCTGATGGGGAGTGTTGAGGACAGGGGAGTGCCAAGGCCTAGAAGAGAGGTTTTCCATTGTACTTCTCAGAGGATCTGGCATGCTGGTGTCAGCAGCACAGGACAGTTTT
>NW_007808494.1:0-1018 GCF_000696425.1 Galeopterus variegatus | reverse complement strand
CTTTGCCAGAAGCTGCCCCTGACCAAGTTCCAGGAGGGCTTTGAGGCTGAGGGGTTTGTCCACATGGAGGGGTCCTGTGGAGCTCCCTGGGTCCCTGTGATGCTGCCTGTGGGATGGTAGAGAGAACGGAGTCATAGATACCCACTGACGCCAAGAATCCAGCTGCCCCAGGTGACCCTCGGGTGCTGGCTGGTACTTCCAGGGGCTCTGAGCTGGGCTTGAGGACCTGGGTGCATATGTGTGTGGCAAGGTGAGGCAGCAGGAGCCCTCTGGCTTGTCCCTGGCTTTTCTGTGATATGAATGAGCAACAGCAAGAATTCGGCAGCTACACTGGGACCAGTTGCCCTCAGGCTGTATCATCCCTGAGACCTGAAAGAAAATCTTTTTTTTTTTTTTTTTATAAGATGACTGATAAGGGGATCTTAACCCTTGACTTGGTGTTGTCAGCACCACGCTCAGCCGGTGAGCGAACCGGCCATCCTTATATGGGATCCGAACCCGGGGCCTTGGTATTATCAGCACCGCACTCTCCTGAGTGAACCACGGGCCGGCCCTAAAGGAAAATCTTTAGTGAGTTTACCGGGAAGGTGTCTGAAGGTGTAGGGGGCTTGCGGCCCAGGCCTCAATTCATTCCTTCCACCAGTCCTGAGCAGACTCACCTGGGGTGCGGTGACTTCTCTCTGTGTATTCTCCAGTCTCAGATGCTGCCTTTGTCTCTGGGTGCATGTGTCAATTAGAATTAGGTTTGGTTATAAGTGACAGAAAAACCCAAATAATAGTATTTTAAGTAAGACATTTATTTCTCTGTCACATAAATGAAGTCTGGTGGTATTCAGTCCAGGTTTGTTATGATGGCTCTGCAATCATCAGGGATCAAGGCTCTTTCTAACTTATGGTACCACCAATCTACAACATGGCCTCTACCTCATGGTGCAACACGGCTGCCAGAGCTCCAGCCACCATATCAGCATTGCAGCCAGCTAGGAAGAAAGTGGGAAGAGGGACACACCTCCCTCTC
>NW_007808493.1:0-1018 GCF_000696425.1 Galeopterus variegatus | reverse complement strand
GCTGTCTCCTGGCACGGCCGCTCTAGACCCGTCGCCATCTTAGTCCCCTAACCTTATGTCTTTCTGATGAATGAAACTTTTTATCATTAAGAAATGACCCTCTTTTTCTCTGGTCATTCTCTTTGAGAATCTATTGCACTTAGTATTAGTATAGACATCATTGACTTCTGTGCTTCTCACTGTGTCTTCTGGAAATGGGACACCCTTCTTTTCCTATCCTTATGCGTCAGAACTTCAAGTTTTCTGGCCTTTGGACTTCAGAACCTGTATCACAGGCTCTCTAGATACCCTATAGTCAGTTAACAGAGAAAGAGAAGACTCAAACCTGGTTGACAGATGGTTCTTACAATACACAGGCACCAACCGAAAGTGGACAGCTGCAACACTACGGCCCCTTTCTGGGACATCCTGAAGAACAGTGGTAAAGGAAACTTCCAGCAGAGTAACTGGTTGTGCATTTTACTTCAAAGAAGAGATCGCCAGATGTGCAATTACACACTGATTCATGTGTTGTAGTCAGTGGTTTGACTGGATGATTAGGGACTTGTAAGGACTGTGATTGGAAAATTGGTGACAAAGAAATTTTTGGAACAGGTATGTAGGTAGACCTCTCTGAATGGTCAAAAAATATTACATTCTTATGTTTCCCATGTGAATGCACACCAAAGGGTGACCTCAGCAGAGGAAAACTTTAATCATCAAGTGGATAGTGTGACCCATTTGTGGATACCAGTCACCTCTTTCCCCTGCCACCCTAGTCACTGCTCAATGAGCTCATGAGCAAAGTGGCCATGGTGGCAGGGATGAAGATCATACATGGGCTCAGCAACCTGGACTTCTGCTCACCAAGGCAGACCTGGCTATGGCCACTGCTGACTGTACAATCCACTAGAAGCAGAGATTAACACTGAGTTCCTGATAAGGTACCATTTCCCAGGGTAATCAACCAGCAACCCGGTGACAGGTTGATTATAGTGAACCCCTTCCATCATGAAAGGGGCAGTGTTTTGTCCTTATT
>NW_007808492.1:0-1018 GCF_000696425.1 Galeopterus variegatus | reverse complement strand
GAACTGAAAACATAAACAAAAAATTTTCTAGAACAATAAATGCCCCAGTATTTCTCCTTTTTGGAAGGTGCTGTCCGCTGCTCCCTATTCTATCGGTTACACTACTTAAAATTTTATCTTACTTTAAAGGTTCTCTTCAAGTCCCTTCTGCTTGATGAATCCTACACTGTCCATGGCAGCCTCAAGAGCAGAGCCTCAATGTTGATTTCTGGTCCATAAATCATACTTTCCTCTTGAAGGCACGTAGGGTGGTAACATTCAAAAGACCTGGGTTGAGGGGATGCCAGCAAAAAAGTTGTAATAAGGAGATCCAAAAATTATCTCCTCTATAGAAGCAATGAGAACATTGGAAAAAATGGTCAAAATCAGCTTTTTCCAAATTCTGGAAATTAAATGAAGCTGGCAGCAATCTGGGAAGCACTTATTCAGGAAAAATGGCTAAATCTTGATATGAAAAGCAAGCTTTATGGCAATTTAATTTGCCCTATTACCATTGCCCCTTCCTCAGCTCTGTCATAGTAACTTTAAAAACCAGTAGCCTGCAATCATGGTGAAAACCAGCAGCCTGGCAGCCACTGGAAAGGGAAGAACTGGGTTGGAACCCCTTTAAAGCCCCATTCCCAGAGAATTGCCATTATCTGACTTGTCAGTGATTTCCTGGAAGACCCTACTCACAAGGCTGCCTTTATTTGATCTGACTCAGAGCTCTCCCCTCTGTGAACAGCCTTTTCCCCCAGAGACGATTGTCTAAAACAATCAGGCAATTGTTTAACAGTGCAGCTTCCCAAGATGGTAGATAACAATTAGGGCAAAGAGTACACAAACCAAAAAGCTTAAAAGGAAAAGTTAGGAAATGAGATGTCCATAGGGGGCTTTGAAAAGTTCTGACATATTCTTAGGAATCTAGAAGCCATGCCCATGTTTATGGCTGTGCACATGCTCAGAAAAGACCTGAGAAGGCCATAAACTCTCAGCTTTGGCTAACATTAAGGCTATGCACCAGCAGGAAATGAAAGCT
>NW_007808491.1:0-1018 GCF_000696425.1 Galeopterus variegatus | reverse complement strand
GCGGGCTCCCCTCCCCCTCCCTAGCCTGAGGAATTGAACACAATATTTTGTTCAACAACTCCGAAGGATATTTTCTTTCTTCCTCCCTCCCTCCTTTCCTTCTTTCCTTGTTTTGTGCCACTTAGCCTGGAGCAGCTGAATAAAAGCATGCAGAATGGTGCAGGAAGACAGTGCAGGCCATGTGTACTCTCTGGAGCAATCAGCACAACTGAATTCATTAAATGCCTACTATGAGCCAGACGCCATAATGGCTCTGGTCATTGATTCATCCTAGACACAAAACATTGGGGAAGCCACTTAGTTTCCATGTGAAAACTGTAACACCCTTGGGGTCGCAGTAGGCTGGCCTTGCCTGATTAGGAGTCCTTCTGGTAATTCAGTAACTCAGCACCTTGGATGCGGGCCATAAGAGCCTGTTCTAGAAAGCATTGTCTTCTGCAGTGATGTATGCTGAGACTGGCAGGCCAGCACTCTGCTTGGACCACCCGCTCTACATTCATCGCAAAAAGGCCTCACGATTTGACCTCGCAGGTGTGTGTTGTGCTTGGCAAAGTCCGAAGGGAACAGACTGTATAGTCTCCCTCCGTCTCTCTGCTGAGGGACACACCCCATTTCTTGCACAGATAGTTCGTGCATTTGTTCCATGTCAACCATCGCCACCTACTTTCTTGGTACTCGGTCGTGTGACCGTGGAGAACTGGTCACTACCCAGACGAGCCTGCCTTCGTGCGGAGACTGACTTCCCGCTGCCTTTTCCTTCGTGTTTTGCCTTTGAAAGCAGCGGTTAGGCATGCGTTTAGTATGTGGCCCTTGTGCGGTGTTTTCTGCCTACGATTTCCAAACTTTCATTTCCAGAGAATTCAGCAAGGAGTGGAGAGAGAGAAAACAAGGGGAGAAGCCAATTGTTGGGCACGCACGATCTCCTTCCTGACCTGTCTGCTGGGAACAAACATCCTCAACTGTTCACATTGTCGTAACTTTCTAGAGTGAAGGTGACGCATAAGGATGGGGAAGGTCA
>NW_007808490.1:0-1018 GCF_000696425.1 Galeopterus variegatus | reverse complement strand
ATGAAACATGGGCCTGGGGATATTGCTGTGAGATGAAATGAACTATAAGGAACAAACGAATGATTTCTCATAACTTGTCCATATGGGAAGTTTCATTGTGACAGATTTTAAATTACTTGTTGACAAAGTGACAATATCTATCAAGTGCTATGATTAAAAAGTCAGGATGATGCTGGCCTTGCACTAGAGCCCTGGTTCTGGGAACCCCATCCCATGCCAGTAATTAACTCTTTGTTGTTGTTGTATTGAGTGGGGGACATTTGGAGAGAACTGTCCAGGCAAAGGGGGACTTTCAGCTTACTCAGAGCCACAGTTACCTAAAAACTTGCACAGACTTATTTTAATAATCTTTCAACCTGGATATTCACACTGATTCATAATAGCTGATATGAGCCCAGATTACATATGACTCTTTCAATTAATGTCAATTGTTTCTCCATTCTAGTGAGGGGTATATATATTCTATATATATTCTAGTGATTTAGGTATTCATAACATTGTCTTTGGAAAAAGACACTGTAACATTATTTCTCAAAAAGATTCACATTCTAGTTTTATCAGGGCATCATCTAAAATAAATTGATAGTGTTTGAAAATAAATAAGTAAATAAATGTGATTTTTGTGTATCAAGACATTTAAACTCACTATGTATTGTTTTGTCTTTTTCTTTTTTATGCCAAAATTATAAATATTCTAAGCCTGTGGATTTTAATATCTGAATATCTATAAAAATTATATTTTACATATAGTCTAACTAAGGTACAGGTTTTGATAACTTAATTTGTTCTTAAAGTACAGCTTCTAAATTATACTGTGCTTTTTTTTCTTTAGAATCTTTATGTCCATATACCAGCACTCCCAGTTTTATAAGAAATAAACTGTTTCTTTGTCTATAAGCCATTTCATCCTTAGGAGTTACAGTGTAGTAGAGAATGACTAAGCTCTGGAACACAGGCAGGTCACAAGAGAGAAAAAAATATTAATGAAGAGAGACTGAGAAATGTCACTTCTTCAGAA
>NW_007808489.1:0-1018 GCF_000696425.1 Galeopterus variegatus | reverse complement strand
ACATGTGGGTGAGATTCTCTTAGATCATCCAGCCTCAGCCCTAGCCGTCAATGCAGATCAGCAGAGCTGCCTGTTGGACTGAGTGGGACTGAAGCCATGTTGGGACCTAAAACCACATGGGTTCTAAAAGATTTTAAAAGAGCACATTTTCCCTTGGCATTCATTTCTCCAAGTTCCTTCTTTTCCGATGGTCATTTGATATTTTGAACCTTGGTTATGGGGCAATATGACATGATTTACATGAATGTAAAGTTGTTTTCAAGTCAGCATGGAGCTGCAGATTTGCACGTACTACCCAAGGGAAACCAAGGGAGATATCAGTACAGCTATGCTGATTCCACTCCTCCAGCAGGACCATGTGATAACAACAAGGATAGGAGCAGAAGCCAGACAGAGCCTTGGCGAGACTGAACTTGGCCCCTTGCAGTTCCCCCTCCCTCCTGATTTTCATTTCTCACATTCTATTCCCTTAGCCATCTCTTTAACTACCTCCCCCCCAAACCCTAAAGGGAAGAGTCTTTTGTTTCTGAGTGGAGAGCAACAGGACCTGGATGCTGGTAACGTGTCCAGAAAAGCTTGTTGTATGAAGCTATTAACTTTTGGGACAGTTTGTTACACAGCAAAAGCTAACTGATACAAGCTCTGTCTGAATGGCCCCATCTTGGGTTTTTTCTGAGGCTGTATTTTGATGGCCACACCTTTTATATGGTAGGAAACAGTTTTAATTTCCAAGTCCTGGAACTTCTGCACTACCCATAGTAGGGTACTTCAGAAAGTTTGTGGAAAAATAGAATTAAAAGAGAATACAAATATTTCCAAGAACTTTTTGAAGTACCCTTGTATTTACTGTCAATTGTTTGCAAACTGGTCGGTTCTCTTATGAGCTCATCTCTTTCTTGAGGTGTTTTATCAAATGGCAGTATCACTTACATCATCCTTCCTTGCAACTCCCTCACTGATGCTACAACATGAGGGATGTCTTTGGTTTTCCAGTTACCAGAGTCAGCAATTTTTTTTT
>NW_007808488.1:0-1018 GCF_000696425.1 Galeopterus variegatus | reverse complement strand
ATTTGATAGACACTGTTTTCTTATGAAGTATCAGATCATCCAATTATTAATGATAAAATCAATTTTTAAATTATTTCATCTTGTAATTGAAGACACAGCAGTAAAATCCATTAACAGGCATTGTTGACTAATAAATTTCATGAAGCCACTTTCAGTTTGATGCACAGCAGGCATTGTTGACTAATAAATTTCATGAAGCCACATTCAGTTTGATGCACAATTCTACAAGTTTCGGAAAATGTTAGAAGAAATAAATTCTATAGTATAAATTTACATTTAAAATTATATTTAAAATTCAGCAAGAAATTCATTTGTATGATGGATTAAATATTTTTAGAAAAGAAATTGTTCTGCAGGAATCATCAGCTCAAGATATTTTAATATTTATATGAAATAATATATCCCAATGTTGTCACTGCCTATAAGATACTTTAATTCGAGGAACAGTTGCATCAGCATAAATACCCTTCTCAAAATTAAAAATTATCAGACATTATTTGCTGTCTTACATCTGACAAGAGCAACCAATGTCACTTTGAATTCCATCAAATCGAGAATGAAATTGCTAAAAGTAAAAATTTTGATGGTCTAAAAATAAATATTCAGACAATTAATCAAGAAAACCTTGTAGATTTCACATATTAAACATATTAGTATTTATTGAAATACATAAAACTATCATCAAAATATTCTGTTTACGGCTGGCCAGTTAGCTCAGTTGGTTAGAGCACAGCCTTGTAACACCAAGGTCAAGCAAGGGTTCAGATCCCCTCACCTACCAACTGCCAGAAAAAAAAAAAAAAAAGTATCTTTCATTTAATCTGTAACTTTATGTTTTTGCTCATATATTCCTATTATTCCTACTGTGTATAAGTAATAAAATATTTTTAAAAGAAAAAAATATTTTATTTTTATTTCATGACACTTTTCTCTCTGCCTTTGTAAAGGGGACTCCCATTTTCATTTTGCATTGGACCCTACAAATTTATGTACCAGTCCTGTACTCAGTGGTGATCCT
>NW_007808487.1:0-1018 GCF_000696425.1 Galeopterus variegatus | reverse complement strand
GCTCTGCCTCAGACAGTATCTGTGGTAACAGTTGTGTCTCCTCTATAGCTTCATCTCCTACTAGAGAGGCCCATCGAGTTTCCAGCTTCTGCTGGGTGCCCTGGCCCCAAGGGCACCCAGTACCAGCATCTCCATTCTTGTCCCAATAGCTTCGAGGTTTCCCACGCTTGCTGAGTTCTGCAATGCCTCATTCTCCCTCACTTGATTTCACATCTTTTCCTTCACCTGTATAAT
This sequence comes from Galeopterus variegatus, assembly GCF_000696425.1. Classification (NCBI taxonomy): domain Eukaryota; kingdom Metazoa; phylum Chordata; class Mammalia; order Dermoptera; family Cynocephalidae; genus Galeopterus; species Galeopterus variegatus. Next base: position 784 of record NW_007808487.1, on the reverse strand, counting down.
CAGTTCCCTGCATTATAATCCTGTTTAAATACTTAGACCAGTTTATATTTTCCTGGATGACCCTTGACTGAAACAGCTGAAATTTGATGGATATTTGCTGGATTTTATTTCCTAATTTTAATCCCATCTTCCATGGGGGCATCTTTTTTTTTCTTTTTTTTTTTTTTTAGTGCAACAGGGTAAGTCCTATATCAGTTATCTAGTGCATAATACCATTACTTAGGGTTACCTGGGGTAGTAAATTACCCCAAAATTCTGTAATTTGCAACAATTAATAATTGTTAGTTCATGAGTCTAAGGGTTGCCTGGGCAGTTCTTCCAGTGCCAGCTGGGCTCACTCATGTATGTGTGGTCAGCTGTATGTCAGCTAGGTGACTCTTCTACCTTGGCTGGGCTCTCTCATATTTGTGGGGCTTGGCTAATCCAGGCTGATCTAGGATGGCCTTGGTGGAGACAACTGACCTGAATCAATTCCACTGTACGTTTCTCACGCATGACAGGCTAGTTCAGGCATGGTTCTCATGGCAATCACAGAAGAGCAAAACACTTAAACATTACAAGAACTTTTTCAGACTTCTATATGCAGCATAACTGATAACATCCCATTGGCCAAAGCAAATCACATGGCCAAAAACAGAATCAAAGGGTGCAGGAAAATAGACTCAACCTCTTCAGTGAGAGGAACTGCAAAGTTACATGATAAAAGGGTAGATGTAGAGAAGGGTGAAGTATTGCACATGTTAGATGTCTCACCACAATTTTAAAAAAAGACAGAAAAGCAAAA
>NW_007808486.1:0-1018 GCF_000696425.1 Galeopterus variegatus | reverse complement strand
ACCCTCCCTCCTTCCGTGGGCCCTCACTATCTGTTCTCCTACCCACATGCCTGCTTGCTGGGCCTGAGCATGGTCATCATGCCTCATGGTCAGAAGTGTAAGCGCCACACCCATGAGACAAGCCACATAGCCCAAGATGATTTCCAGGGTCATGGGGGAGCTCGGGCCAGGGCCGCAGTGAAAGAAGAAGAGACCCACCCCTCTTCCTCTCCTGTTCTCAGGGATATTCCCTAGAGCTCAGCTGTTGCTGGGTCAGGTAGCACTTCTCAGGAACCACGGGGAGCACCATCCACCACCACTACCTGTGCAGATGTTTTTGACGCAGGATCTAATGAAGGTGATAACAGCAAAGATGAAGAATATCCATGCTGCTCAGAGGCCTCTACCTTTGATGAGAGCCTATATAAGGACTGTCTGATCGTGAAAGTGGGTTTGTTGGAGGAGTTCCTCCTATCCAAGCACAAAATGAGTCAACCCATTATGAAGGCAGAGATGCTGAAGATTGTTGATGTGATGCACGAGGATCAGTTGCTGAGATCCTCAAGATGACTTCTGAGCAAATCGAGGTGGATTGTGCAGTGGATGTGACTGAAATCGACTCAACCTGTCACTGGTTTGACCTTGTGAGCAAACCAAAACTCCCCAGCAATGGAAGAATTCATGCTGGTAGAGGGTTACACAAAACACGTCTCTGTATGAATCTCCTGGGTGGGATCTTTGTGAAGGTCAACTGTGCCCCTGAGGAAGACATCTGGAAATTCCTGAGTATCAAGAGAGTATATTCTCGACAGAAGCACTTCATCTATGGAGAGCGCAGGAAACTCATCACCGAAGTTTTGGTGAGGCTTAAGCTCCTGGAGTACCAGCTGGTGCCCAACGGTGATCCTCCATGCTACAAATTCCTGTGGGGTCCAAGAGCCCACGCCAAAAACGGCCAAATGAAAGTCCTCGAGATTGTGGCCAAGGTCAATGATACTGTTCCTAGTGCCATCTCAACACTGTACGAAGAAGCTTTGAG
>NW_007808485.1:0-1018 GCF_000696425.1 Galeopterus variegatus | reverse complement strand
CAGTACTTGAGCTCTGTGGTTGAGCTAAATTGCTGCTTTGCTGCTGATTCCCTAGGGAAGGGTTTTTGTGTAGCCCAGGTTTTAATGGTTGACTTTATAGGTAATTTCAGGTCGAGTGAAGTCCAGTGTACCTGGGTTGTGTAGAAACACTGGTCTGGGCTTGAATCTTTTCATCAAACTGCACCCCATGCAATTCTATATTCCTGACCAGTCTCCTCTGAGTGGTCCTACGCTGATTGGGGGGCAGATCAGCTGTTCTTGCTGTGCCCCAGTGTTCCCCCGGTGGGCCTGTCTCCCCCCACCGCCCATGCTCCAGACACTTCCCATGGGATGGGTCATGGTCTGGTCCCTCACGATGACTCACTGGTCTCTGAGTGGCTCCTTTTTGTCAGTTGTTGTGGCTCCTTGGTCCTATGTGGGTCCATGGGAATCCTATTAGTGGTCTTGCCAGCCTGCGGGCCTCCAAGGCCCTCTTCTCCCCTGCTGCCTCCAAGCAACTTCATCTGAAAGGCACAGCAGTGGGTTTTTGCTAGCTCCTGCTCTGTGCACTCAGCAGCTCCAGTCTGGAAACAGCCAGGATTTGAAACAGTTGGAGGGTTTTGTTCTTTCTCTCATTGTAGCTTCTCCCACCTTCATGCACTCCATAGGTCTCTCCTGCTCTTCCTCTGAGCTCTAGCAGCCCCAGCTTGGCTGTCATTGCTTTTTTATAGTTGTAAATTGGTTGATTTGTGGGAGACGGTGGTGCTGGGAACCATTTACTCCACCATCTTGATCAGAAGTCTAAAATTTCAATCTTTTGAAATTTTATGGCCCAATATATGGTCTATATTGATGAAATTCCATATATACTTGAAATAAATGTTGTTTTGGGCTATAATGTTTAATAAATGTCAATAATATCAAGAGGGTTGACTTTGATTTTTTATCTAAACCTTATTGATTTTTTTTATCTAATTGTTCTATCAATTATTATCAATTGCTATTATTAAGAATTTTCCCAATTTTCTCTCTAATTCTG
>NW_007808484.1:0-1018 GCF_000696425.1 Galeopterus variegatus | reverse complement strand
AGCGCCGCCACGCTTCCCAAGCGGCGCACTGTAGCAGTGCGCCACCAGGCCGGCCCCTCATCTTGTGTTGTTTTAAGTGGAGAGACTTTAATAAGTTCATAGGCTGAGAGAGTGACAGCCCGAAGATAAAGGAGAAAAGGACAGAGCAAAGAACCTGATTAGGGTGGAGAGCTGGATTGGTACAGAAGTGGAGGTGGAGGGGTCCTTCGGGAAGGAAGGGACCCAACCCAGCTAAGGGGAGATGTGTGGATGCACAGGGAGGTAATGGGTGTGGTGGTGAGAGGGATGGGGCGAAGAGCTGGATACAGGAAGCCAACCACATGATTTTCTTTGCCAAGCAGGAGATCATGCCATTTGCTGATAAACAAACAAACAAGACAGGCGGAGTACAGAGCAGCTTCGGTGAAGTCTGCGAAATGTGAAATAGCCCAAATAGGGAAGGCAGTTGAACAGTACACACTGCATTCTTTAGGTGCAGGGAAGCCCAGAGATGGACTGGCAGAGGGTCCAGGATAGGATGCAGCAGGAGAGGACAGGAACAGAGGGGGTGGGGTGGGGAGTGAAGCCAGGGCAGGCGGGCAGGCTAGGGTAGCCAGGAGGTGGAGGGACTGGAGCAGACATGGAAGGTCTGAAGACTGAGGGTCTCCCATTTTGATTCTCCCCATTTAAAAACCATTTGCTACAAATAATGGATGAGTGAATGAACCGCACATGATCTCCTCTGTCAGCGTTGCCAACTGGGAGCCCATGCATCTAATCCATCCAGCACTCATGTTTTGTTTGGATAACTTAGTTTTTTGTTTTTTGTTTTTTTTCTTTTTTGTCTTTTTTACTGACGGGTAACAGGATCGCAACCCTCGGTGTCGCGCCGGCACCGCGCTCAACCAGTGAGCGGGAACTGGTCTCCACATGGGATCCAAACCCTCGGCGGGAGCACTGCCGCACTCTCAAGCGGCGCACTCTCCAGTGCACCACCGGGCCGGCCCTGGATAACTTAGTTTTGAAGACCAGAAGTTTC
>NW_007808483.1:0-1018 GCF_000696425.1 Galeopterus variegatus | reverse complement strand
TTCAAAGCCCCTGACTCCTGGAGCTCAGGGGTAGAAGGCAGGATTCCCCTGGATATCCTTCATCCATGTGCTTTACATTTGTTAAGCTTCAAATTTGTCAATTGTCTTTCAGAACAGATTTGGAAGATGAGCACTTCCTTCAGGAGATCCCACCATGTCTCCCTGTGCCTTCCTGACTCCCAAGTCTGCCAGCTCAGCAGCCAGAGGGATCCTGCTCAGAAGCAACTTAATACTGTCTTTTCTGCTTTTGACCCTCCCATGGGACCCCATCTCATGCAAAGTAAAAGCTGAAGTCCTGGCATGGCCTAGACCCCACGTCACCCACCTCTGCCTCTTCCCACACTCCCCTAGATTGCTCCACTCTAGCCCACTTGCCGGTCCTCAGATGCCCACTCTATTCCTGCCTCAGGGCCTTTGCACTGGCGGCTCCTTCTGCTTGAAATAGACTCCTTACTATTCCAATTGGTTACTGTCTTATTTCCTTTAGATATATACACAAACATTGCCTTCTTTTTGAGACTTTATCTAACCCTCTACACTATCACCACATTACCATTCATCACTAACATCACCACCACCACCACCATCACCATAACCATCATCACCACCACAGTCACCACCACCACCACCACCTCCATCACCATCACCACTATCACCACCACCATCACCAGCACCACTACCACCATCACCACTATCACCACCACCATCACCAGCACCACTACCACCATCACCACCATTACCATCATCACCATCACCATCATCACCGTTACCATCATCACCATCACCATCGTCACCACTACCACCATCACCACCACTACCACCATCACCACCATTACCATCATCACCACCACAATCACCACCACCACCACCACCTCCATCACCATCACCACTATCACCACCACCACCATCACCAGCACCACCGTCACCACCATTACCATCACCACCATTACCATCACCACCATCACCATCATCACCATCACCATCATCACCGTCACCACCGTGCTATCTGCTCACTTTC
>NW_007808482.1:0-1018 GCF_000696425.1 Galeopterus variegatus | reverse complement strand
AATCCCAGCCCTCGTGAGAGTCTGTGAGTCTCACCATTCCTCCACATTCCTTCTACTCATTGCTCACAGAAAAGTGTTCCTGAAGGTCTGGGCAGGGAGAGGAGTCCACATTGTGCAACCAGAACTCCCTTTGGAATTCTCCCTAGATTTGTACCCCCAGTGTTGCTTAACACAATAGTTTACACACGGAAAGGAGGAGTAGTTTTCAGGGAGTCACTGACCTGCCTCTCTCAGAGCCTCCAGTTCATGCCTCACACAGGTACCATTTTCAAGGCAACCCAAATGACCCCATCTTTCACTGCTATACAAATATGACCCTTCAGTGTCTTAGAACTTACTCACCCCTTCGCAGATTCTTCTGGAGCAGTCAAAAAGAAGAGCAGTTTAAAGACAGGAAATTATAAACTAAGAAGAGAATATCTTTCCCTTATTACATCTACTTCCAAAATTCTTCATGTTGATCTGAAAGATCCAGAAGACAATGAAGATTTTTAAGATAATCAAGAGTTCCTATATCTCAAACCATAAATATCCAAAGGAAGTGTGAAAACTGACAAGATATAGTTGAAATCAATTGTGTTTTTATTATAAGTTTTACACATTATAGTTTACTATATAGTTTTATATATATTAACTCACTGCTTTTCACAGCCCACACTCTTAACTCATTGCTTTTCACATTCCACATAGAAGACATCATTTATCTCTATTTTTCGGAGGTGGAAAGAGAATCAAAGAAGTTAAGTGAGATTCTCAGATTTCTCCAGAGTCGATGGAGCCAAAATTAGAGAGCTTATTAATTCTTAAATCAGTGAAACTATAAATGATTTTTTCACAAAATGTTTGTAGTAGTGGGGGTGGGGAGGAGGATTTATGACATTGCATAATGTCAGAATTGCAAAAGGCAGTGGGATGACACTTAAAAACTGAAAGTGATTTTATGATGAATAAAGTTGCTGTTAATGCAGTTTTGCATAGTTGCCATGTAAATAAATCCTGCAATGAGAATACAGTACCT
>NW_007808481.1:0-1018 GCF_000696425.1 Galeopterus variegatus | reverse complement strand
CTCTTCTGCATACAGAGTTTGGTCAGGTAACTATTTAGTCCCTCACAGATTAAGAAGACAAAGAATACCTCCAGAAGTTTGTAAAAAGACATAAGGAACCAAACCAGAGAAAAATAAAATCGTAGAATATAGAAATAGATCAAAAAGTAGAAAAAACTTTACAACACTATAATTAATGTCCTCAGAGAGACAGAATGCTTTATAAAATGCAACAATTGGAATAGGAATGAACATAGAACATTTTAAACTCACTAGCTGAACTAAAACATCCAATTAAAAGTTTGGAGAATAAAATCTAGAAGATGTCCCAGAAAGTAATATCATACAAGGATATAAAATCATTAGTAGAGAAAAGAAAAGAAAATCTGAGGATCAATTCAAGAGATGTGTTCATGGGTTCATGACTAGGATGAATTCTAGAGAGCACAGAGAAAACAGAAGAAAGAAAATTATCAAAGCAATAATGCAAGAAAATGAAGGTCATGGGTTTCTAGGTAATAGAACAATAAAAAAAAAATACACACATGTTACCATGACCATTCAGAACACCAGGGCCAAAGATTGGATCTTAAAGGCTCCCAGAGAAAAAAAATGGTTTACATGAAAATACCATATATCTTAGTTTCCCTGTGATGGCCCCAGTTTTAACTTGTTGGCCTGGTATCCTTTTTGCTTTATTATTTGTTTAGAATTCGTCATTTCTTAACAAATTATTATTATTATTAATTGAAGCATTAAAATAATATATGATGGTTTTACAGGCTTTCACTTTGTATTTCTAGCTTCCCTAAAAGTTTCATCTACAGAGTATGAGATGCATGTGTGATGAATAGGATACTCATGTTAACACACATGGTTAAACCTGAAAGATGATCAGCAATTATCTATTTTTCTTTTCCTCACTATTTCTTGATGCAATGCAATTAATATTTTCCTTCAGAGAACATCATTTCTTGCTGATAAGAAAACGAATTCACTCTGACACTAACTTCTTTTCGTCAGAGGTAATATTTGATAC
>NW_007808480.1:0-1018 GCF_000696425.1 Galeopterus variegatus | reverse complement strand
AACAACTTTAATATATCCTTACAAGGAATAGTACACAGTAATAAAAAGTTACAAACAATGGATACATGCAATGATAAGAGTGAATATCAAAAGCATTATGTTAAGTGAAAGAAGTCAGACACAAAAAAACTATATCCTTTATTATTTCATTTCCATGTAATTCTAGAAGAGACAAATGGCAAAATAAGAGTGATGGAAAGCAAATGTATATTCTGTCTTTGCTTTTGTTGCCTGAGCTTTTGGTATCATTTCCAACAAATCATTTCTAAGACCAAAGTCATGAAGTTTTCTTTCAGTTTTCTTCTAGGAGTTTTATAGTTTCAGGTCTTATGCTTAAGTTTCTATTCCTTTTTGAGTTTATTTTTGTGTGTGGTGTAAAATAAGGGTCCATTTTACTCTGTTGCATTCAGATATCCAGTTTTCCCAACACTATTTTCCAATTGTGTATTCTTGGCATCTTTGCTGAATATCAGTTAACTGTACATGCATGGATTTATTTCTGGGCCTTCTATTCTCTTCCATTGGTCTATATGTCTGGCTTTGGTATCAAGGTAATGCTAGACTTATAAATAAATTTGGAAGTATTCCTTCCTTTTCAATGTTTTGGAAGAATTTGAGAAACATTGGTATTAATTCTTTGTATGTTTGGTAGCATCCACCAGTGAAGTCATCTGGTCCTGGATTTTCTTTTTGGGGAGGTTTTCAATTACTGATTCAGTCTTCTTACTAGTTATGGTTCTGTTCAGATATTCTATGTCTTCATGATTCAATCTTGGTAGGTTGTATGTTTTTAGAAATTCATCCAGTTTTTTTCTAGGTTATCTAGTTTGTTGGTGTATAACTGATCATAGTAGTCTCTTCTAGTTCTTTGTATTTCTGTGGCATCAGTTGTAATGCCTCCTCTTTCATTTATAATTTTACTTATTTGGGGCTTCTCTCTTTTTTCCTAAGTCTACCTAGTTAGTTCATCAATTTTATATTCTGAAAAAAACAACTCTTTGTTTTGTTGATTTTTTTT
>NW_007808479.1:0-1018 GCF_000696425.1 Galeopterus variegatus | reverse complement strand
ACTTTAAATTAAAGCCAATGCTCATTTATCATTCTAAAAATCCTTAAACCCTTAAGAATTATGCTTAAGCTGTTCTTCCTGTACTCTATAACTGGAAGAAGAAAGTCTGGATGACAGCACATCTGTTTACAGCAATGGTTTATTGGATATTTTAAGCTCATTGATGACACCTATTGCTTAGAAAAAAAAATATTTATTTTAAAATATTACTGCTCATTGGCAATGCATCTGGTCACCCAAGAGCTCTGATGGAGATGTACAAAGAGAGTAATGTTGCTCTCATGCTTGCTAACACAGCATCCATTCTGCAGCCTGTGGATCAAAAAGTAATTTTGACTTTTCAGGTTTATTATTTAAAAAATGCATTTTGTTAGGCTATGACTGCCATAGGGAGTGATTCCTCTGATGAATCTGGGCAAAGTAATTTGAAAGCCTTCTGGGAAGAATTCTCTATTCTAGATATCAACAAGAACATTTGTTATTCATGAAAGAAGATCAAAATATAAACATTAGTAGGAATTTGGAAGAAGTTGATTCCAACCCTCGTGGATGTCTTTGAAGGCTGCAGGACTTCAGTGGAGGAAGTAACTGCAAATGTGGTGGAAATAGGTAGAGGGCTGGAATTAGAAATGGAGCCTAAACAAACACGATGGAATACTGTTTAGTTATTTAAAAAAAAAAAAAAGAAAGAAATCCTATCATTTGCAGAAAAATGGATGGAGCTGGAAACCATCATGTTAAATGAAATAATCCAGGCACAGAAAGACAAATACTACATGATCTCACTCATATATGGAATCTAAAAAATGCGTACATACGTACATACATAAAGTGATTTTTATAGAAGTAGAGAGCAGAACAATGGTTACCAGAGGCCAGGAGGGGAGGGAGGCCAGGGGTGAGGAGAAGTGATAGACTAACAAGTACAAAACTATGCTATCTACCCTAAGTGAATCGTTGTGCAGTATATGCACATACTGAAAAAACACACTCTATCCCACAAATATGTACAAGTAAA
>NW_007808478.1:0-1018 GCF_000696425.1 Galeopterus variegatus | reverse complement strand
ATCTGTAATTATTTTATTTCTGCTCTGATATTTGCTATTTCTCTCCTTCTACTGACTTTAGGAGGGGGTTGCTTGTTTTTTTAGGTCCTTGATTTTAATATTAGGTTGTTTATTTGGAATCTTTCTTTTTTTGGATGTTTATTGCTATAAACTTCCCTCTTAGAACTGCTTTTGCTGTTTCCCATAGGTTCCATTATGTTGTGTTTTCATTTTTATTTGTCTCCAGGAATTTTTTAATTTCCTTCTTGATTTCTTCTTTGACCTATTTGTTGTATAGGAGTGTATTTATTAATTTCCATGTATTTGTATGGTTTTTAGTGTCCCTAGGGACTCATTACTGCTATTTCGCTATTTTTCTCTGGTTGTTTTGTAGATCCTTTTTTCCTTTAATGTAATTTTACTGTCTTCCTTTGTGGTTGAGTGGTTTTCTCTAGCTTTACATTTTGACATATCACTATTTTTTTGTATGTCTTCCAAGTTTTTGTTATGGTGACCATGAGGCTTACAAAAAATGTTATAGTTATAATAAACTGTTTTGTACTAATAACAATTTAACTTTGATATGTAAGAAAAAAGAAAAACCTAAGCCAACCTTACACTTTGGCATCATTCCTCCTCACTTTTTGACATTTTGTTGTTCCAAGTTACATCTTTTAATATTGTCTGTCTCTTATATGGCTGTTGTATATGTTATTGTTTTGTTAGGTTTCTCCTTTAGTTTTTACATTAATGATATAAGTGGTTTATTCAGCACCTTTATGACATTGGAGTATTCTGAGGTTGTCTGTGAATTTACTTTATTAAAGAGTTGTATACCTTCAGATGTTTTCTTACCACTCTTTAGCATCATTTTCTTTCAGACTGAAGAGCTCCCTTTAGGATTTCTTGTATGGCAGGCTTAGTGTTATTTCTCCTTTATATTTGAAGGTTATTTTTACCAGATACAGAATTCTTGGCTGACAGTTTTTCTCCCTCAGCATTTGAAGACATTATCCCATTCTCTTCTGGCTGTAGGATT
>NW_007808477.1:0-1018 GCF_000696425.1 Galeopterus variegatus | reverse complement strand
GTGTTTTATGATAGGATACTTCCTGGGAATAAAACTTTCAGAATGTGACAGTCAGACACAGTCATTAAAAATTAATACTAAAGCAGGTGTAGAAATATTTAGCCATGTGTGCAGTGAAAGGTTGTGGAAGGGGTCACATGTCCTGAGAAACAGTCCAACTCTCTTACCAACTCCCCGCCCCCTCTTCACTGTTAACTTTGAAAACAATTCTTCCACTGGTCAGCAGCATCTCAGTGTTTTTGCTGACTTCAGAGGTAGAAGGCAAACACTGGCAGACACAGCCCTTCTCTCTTCCTTCTCCTGCTTCCCACGTGGAAGAATGCCCACCGGTTATGTGCCCTGATAATGAACGGCCACGGTGCCACTCTCCTCCAAGTGGACCCACACTGGGGCTGGGGCAGGGGGTCCTTTTACCAGGATGATGGCCCTGTGGCCAGTCACCCTTTCTCTGAACTTTTCTAGGACTAATATTTGGAGCTGTAGCAACAGAGGCAGAAAGAGAGGAACAGAATTCCAATCAGAAAAGAAAGAACTAGAGCTGTCAGAGAGAAACAGAGGGAGTCAAAGAAAGAGAAAGGGAGGGAAGCTGCTATTATTTGAAGTGTTCAGACATGCTGAAGTAATGATCCTGGCAACATGTTAGCAAAACATTAGAAACACTTTAGTAAGCAAATAATTTAATTACAGCCTTCTCCGAGGCAGTTTATATTGCTTGACCCCTGACCTTCTATATTGCTGTACCTAAACTCAGCCTGGGATTCACACTTCCTATTCTTGTCACAGAATCTCTCCATCTTGTACCATTTAATATAGTGTGCTCCAGGTGTTCTGCGGTGAATGAATAGTTATATTACTACCTGTCAGACACAATCACACTCTATTCATCATTTTCGGCTGGCTGCGTGAAGCTCAGCTTCCAGCAGGCTCCCTCTCTATTTCCTTGTTCAAACGTCTGCAGTGCTTTTGGCCCATCTGTCAAGGCTGTCATTTAGAGGGAAAACAGTATCAGCGCTTTAAA
>NW_007808476.1:0-1018 GCF_000696425.1 Galeopterus variegatus | reverse complement strand
GCACACATAGTGGGCAAAAGGAGTTATGAATCAGCACGTGGTCTGCTCTCCCTCCTGTTACCTCTTTCCCTTCTACCATCGTGGTCTTCTGGCCTCTCTCGGCCTCTGTATAGATCTTATTTCTATCCTGCATTTACAAAGACACATCGTAGTTAGGTATAACCTGTCAAGGCCTACATGCCCATAGGGAGTCTCCTAAGTTCATCAACTGATTTGTCACCCTGAGCCCTTAACTCAGTGACAAGAACCAGCTAAGTAAACCAAATCCAGTCACCAATTATTCAATAAATATTTTCAACAAGAATTTGTTAATCTATAAATACAGAATGAGTGTCTTTAACTACCCAGCTCCATAAAATGCAAGAGATCTCAGAACTACCCATGAGTCAGGGTGTAGAACAAAAATTCACAGGAAGGCAGTGTATATGAAAAAAACTTCTACCTCTTGCAGCACTGAAAGACTGTTTTTTCAGTCACAGGAAATTGAACACTTGAATCAACATCCCTTTCAAATTGATAAAAAATTTTATTTTAATAGTAAGAGCCAGAATTGGCCAGAAAATAGTAGACAGACAGACGTCTATTGGTGTGAGTATAAATGGACATAATCTTACTGGAAGACAATTAGTAAATTGTATTAAAAGCTTTAGAAATTTGGCTGTTAATTCAATAGATTCTTTCCTATGAATTCAATCTATGCAAACAAATAGATATGTGAAAAGATTCATGAATATAATGTTTATTTCAAGAGTATTTATGTTAGCAAAAATTGAAATCAATCTGCATTTTTACTGAATGGGGAATGGTTAAATCATTTATGACACACTATGCAAGAAATGCTATGCATTCTTTGATTTCCCATATACAGAGTACCTAGTGTGTTCCAGGCACTTTTCTAAGATATAGCGACTAATTAATACAGACAAAGCTTTCATAAAGGTGGCATTTTAGTCAAGAGAGGGAAAGACATATACACCATAAGAAAGTAAACAAATAAACAAAATATTTTCAGAATATT
>NW_007808475.1:0-1018 GCF_000696425.1 Galeopterus variegatus | reverse complement strand
GCCGAGGAAGAAACCCAGATGACCAGCAGACCAGTACAACCTCCCAGGTGAAAAGCACAGATAAAACGGCCCTAACAAAGTCTGAAATGGAATCCATGGGCTCCTCGGCAGGGGCGCAGTGGAAGGTCAGTGCCCCAGCGGGAGAGGAAAAGGAGTGCAGAAGAGTCCGGAAAGTGGTACTGGAGAATCTGGATGAGAGAAATAAACTTGGCCGAGGAAGAAAACCTGATGACCAGCAGACCAGTACACCCTCCCAGAAGGTACCTCAACAGCCGACAAGTAGACCCCCTCGTAAAAAGTATGGCAAACGCAAAGGGGTCGTTCGGAGGAGTGCCGAGAAGAGAGAAGCCTCAGGATCACCGCCAGTTGGTGCAGAGAGTGAGGATGCCTCGTGCGGTGACAAATCACAGGTGCACACTACCTCTGTGCCTGCTCAAGCAGAAAGGCAAATAAAGGCATCACGGAGGTCCAGCGCGTGCCATGATTTCCCGACACTGTCGGGACACGAGGGTGAGAAAGAGGGCAAGGCAAAGGCACAAGCCTCCACAGCAAAGTCCCGGCGTCCCACAGTCCTGGAGGAGGGTGCATGTGCTAATGATGGACAAGTGGCCCCATCCCGGCCACCGGGTCTCATCCCCACTGTGCCCATAGCTCTGAACGCAGAGGCACAGGACACCTGGACAAAGACCCTGGATACCCGCTCTTTGTGCTCAGCCCTCTCAGGGAATGCTGAGGACCCTGGAGAGGGGCCCTCAAAGCCAGGCATGGAAGGGGCGGCAGCTCCTTCACGGACCCCTGCCCCCACCAGGCCCCCTTCCATGAGTCCACGTTACTCCCTCTGTCTGGCAGACCGAATTAGGAAGCTACAAGCAGCACTTTGTTCAAAAGGACTGCAAGAACACTGACCACCTCCTAAGTCGATGTCTAGGAATCCCATCCGCAAGGCTAAAATGGCTGGTGGTAAACGAGGGGGACAACTTGCCAGTATGGCTCTGACACAGGAGCCTCCTCCAGTTGA
>NW_007808474.1:0-1018 GCF_000696425.1 Galeopterus variegatus | reverse complement strand
TTCGAGCTTGAAGCACGGCTGTGCATGGATTTGAAGTGGTCTCAGCTTGACTGAACAACTTCCTATCTCCGTTGCTCATAGTACAGGGCTTTACACACACTGTTAAACTGTGAATGTGTTAAACTGGGGAAAGACTACATTAATTTTTGAGACCGATCCACTTAGTTTTCATAGTTCATTTTCCTTTTTTATGTTCTTCTTACATTTTATACCAAAGATAACAAAATCATGGCACCAGTATTGCCACTCCTCTGGCAGTGCCTTTGACAATCAGGAACAATAATTGATCCTGACCCTTTCCCCCCTCTAGGTCTAGATGTGGGCTCAGAATCCTTCTTAACACAGTTCCTCAGGCAGCCACTCTCAATCTCAGTCATGTCAAAAGAAAATTGTCAACCCTGTTTTATGTCTTTTTATCAAATATACTTTTAGATCTCAACATCCAATAAAAATTTCACCTTTCGATTATTTTATGGCACTTACTAAGTGGTAGAGTTCATCTTAGTCTGGTCAGAGCTGCTGAATTAATCAACTCCAAGGGCATCATTCATCCCCTGGAGTTGTGTGGTCACAGACTACACAGTGTGTGGTAGGCCTGCCCTTCGTTATTCATATTTTTATTTTATTTATCACTTTCAGCTATTTTTAAACAAAATCTTTAATTAGGAGATCTTGAACTCCAATAATGTTTTGTTTATTTATTTATTTTAATATTTACTGTACATATTTGTGGGGTACAGTGAGTTATTTCAATACATGCATACACTGCACAATGATTCACTTAGGGTAGGTAGCACAGCTTTGTACCCATTAGTCCACCCTGTCTCCATCCCCCCAACCCCCTCCAGCCTTCTACCTTCTGGTAACCATTATTCTACTCTCTACTTCTTTTTTTTTTCCCCCTTTTTGTCTTTTTTCGTATCTGGCAACAGATCGCAACCCTCAGTGTAGCGCCCAGACCGGACCGGGACCGGCAACGGGATCGCAACCCTTGGTGCTGCGCCCGCACCTCGCTCAG
>NW_007808473.1:0-1018 GCF_000696425.1 Galeopterus variegatus | reverse complement strand
GATAGCTTTTAGTAAATTTACCAAGTTGTGCAACCATCACCATGATCCAGTTTTAGAACATTTTCTTTTTTTTTAAAAGATGACTGGTAAGGGGATCTTAACCCTTGACTTGGTGTTGTCAGCACCACGCTCAGCCAGTGAGCGAACCGGCCATCCCTATATGGGATCCGAACCCGTGGCCCTGGTGTTATCAGCACCGCACTCTCCCGAGTGAGCCACGGGCCGGCCCCAGTTTTAGAACATTTTCATCACCACAATAAAATGGCCATTTACAGTTAATTCCCATTACTACCCCCAACAAATGGATTTTAAACAATACATTAATTTTTTTCCACTGTAAAAAGTTATGAACTCTTATTGTAGATATGCTGTGGGAAAAATCAGGAAAGTACAAAGAAGAAAATAAAATCACTCCTGAATCCGTAATCCAATGAGAACAAATTGTTAATAATTAGATAAATACTTTTCTAATCTTTTTTTCTCTCTTTTTTTTTTTAGAAAAATTGTATTGCACTGTACCTAATATCTTACAATCTGATTTTTGATGTAATACATCATGAAATAACCCCATGGCATCCAATCTTCCAAAACATCATTTTCAGCAGTTGCATAGTATTCCATTGTAGTGTTTTACCTACTATAGTTTCTTTATTTGATCCCCCTTTGATGGACATTTGAGTTGCTTCCAAGTTTTCAGTTTTATTTATTTATTTATTTTTCTATTTTTTTATTTTTCAAGTAATTGTGTAGACCCAGAGTTAGCATTTTTACCTAAGTCTTTGGTATTAATTTCCCTATTACCTTATATTTGAATATTATTTCTCATTTTACAAAGAGTATTCACATCCCTTGCCTCATTTGACTTAACTCATTTGAATAAAGCCCCTTCAAATAATTTGCCTTCTGGGCCGGCCCGGTGGCGCACTGCTACAGTGCGCCGCTTGGGAGCGCGGCGGCGTTCGGATCCCATATACAGACTGGTTCCCGCTCACTGGCTGAGCGAGGTGCGGGCGTAACA
>NW_007808472.1:0-1018 GCF_000696425.1 Galeopterus variegatus | reverse complement strand
AAACACTGATTTGCCCACGGGGATCAGGGAACCACTGACAGGTCTCAACACAGTAGCACACCGAGGAGGAAAGGGCGAGGGGCTTCTCCCGGTCACACAGCGAGGAAGTGGCAGAGCCCAGCCAGAACTTTCCATACTGCTGCATGACATGGCTCCCTTCCCCTCTCTGCCCGTTCTCCTAGTCTCCCTCAGCCGCATCTGTCTGTGGCCCACCCTTGCTTACCCGAGGGCGAAACACGGTAGCCGCTCCCCCGCACCCCCAGCCGTGTGCCTGCCTTGCTCCAGGACACAGCTGGCACTGGCATGCCCATGCTGTGGCACGTGAGGACCACGGGTGCCATCTTGGTCACAGTGAAGTCCGTCTGGTCATCAGCAATGGTGGGAGGCACTGAAACCCAAGATCGGGCTTGAGGCCCTGCTGAGGCACACTGGGGAACACACAGTCATAGGGCCAGGGGGACGAGAACTATAAATGAAGGCCCGGACACAGATGACATTAGTGACGAGGGGCCAGGGAGGGAGGCAGGGGCAAGAGGCAGACGTCACATTTGCTTACTCAGCAAATTTGGGGGCACAGGGATAATTCAGAGTGTTTCACAAGAGAAGGGGACTTTGCAAGAGCTATCCAACTCGAAGCGGGGGAGGCCAGAGGAGGCCTCTGGGAGAAGTGGCATTTAACCTGAGATCCGAATGAAAAGCAGGTGTTGGCTGGGTGAGGGGAAGAGTGTTCCCGGTAGAAGGAACAGCATGTGCAAAGGCCCTGAGGTGAGGGACAGAAAGCTGAACAGCATAACTGGATCCCAGAGGGAGGCAGGCCATGGGTTGACACAGAACTTGTGGGAAATTTTGCATTCTGTCCTGAGCACAGTGGGCAGCCACGGAGGGAGGGATTTCAACCCAGGTGATGACAAGTCAGCTGTGGGTTTAGAACATTCTGGATTGGGGAGGGGCCTCTCGTGTGAGCTCTCACATGCCAAGAACTGTGATGGAGCCCAGGTTATGTCAGAGCAGGTAGGAA
>NW_007808471.1:0-1018 GCF_000696425.1 Galeopterus variegatus | reverse complement strand
TCTTGAAGTACACAGTTATTCCAGAAGTGGAAAAAATCTCAATGTGGTTATTGTGAAAAACATGTCCAGTAAAGGCACTTGCAAAATGGTTAGAACAACAGAAGCCCCATAGGGCTTTTATTGATTTCTGAGGTGATTTTCAACAGCAATAAGTTCTGGGACAATTCTTGGAAAACAAACCATGTGACCTCCCATTGTGTCATTTATAGCATTCATTGGTTAATGACGTTACTCATGGAATCTTACTCAGTGTAATGGAATCATTTTGTGACTTCTTCTTTGCAGTAAACAAAATGATGCTTTTGATGAAGGTGGTCACCAACTTTCTACTAGCAGCAGTTGAAGGACACAAAGCCAAAATAAAGTACTTTTAGTGCTATGTTTGTATAAATCATAATTTTGAGATGTCTAAATTTCCTGAGGAAATACAAAACAAATTTTGAAGGAGATGAGACTTCTGTTCTGGTATTCTCCTCTGTAAGCAAAACAGATGATAGATGGATAGACTATACATATCATTTATCAGTATCATACAGTATTCCCAGTCTTACCCCTTAATATGCTTTTTCCCTCCCTAACTACTTATTAGTTGCTTACATTTGATGGCCTGCTAGACAATAGCTTACTTGCATAAAATATATAGAAGTTCATTAGAGCAAGGATGTTATTGAAAAATAATGTGAATGAGTAAAAAAATTTAAAAATATGCACAGATTTAGAGACTTAAAGTCAAGGAGATGACAGCAAAAGGCAAGTTCAGTCATAACAAGGTGGAGATGGTTTCTTTGCAAAATTGCACCCATCTCTTTTGAAAAGGAACCATCATGAATGTGCAACACTAGGCTGACTATGAGACCTATCTGCAAAACAGGGGTAATATTATTACCTACAGCATATGTTTGTTCTGTGGATTCAGTGAGTGAATCCCTCCAGAGCACTTAGTCTGACACACAAAAGGAGGCCTCAATAAATGATGAGAAAGAGATGAGGAGGAGGAAAACGCCAGCAGGTAGGAGAG
>NW_007808470.1:0-1018 GCF_000696425.1 Galeopterus variegatus | reverse complement strand
TTATAAGGAATTCGCTCATGGTTATGAAGAAAGGGAAGTCCAAATCTGTAGAGCTGGTGTTGCATTTCGAGTCTGAAGGCTGACAGGTTGCTATAGAACCAGGAGGAGCTAACATCAGGAAAGAGAATCTCCTTTTACTCAGAGGAGGGTCAGACTTTTGTTCTATTTGACTTTCATCTGATTGAGTTAGGTCTACTGGCATCATAAATGGAAATTTGCTTTACTCAGTCCACTGATTTAAATGTTAATCTCACCCAAAAGCACCCTCACAGAAACACCCAGAATAATGTTTGACCAAATTCCTAGGCATCCAGTGATGCAATCAAGTTGACACATAAACTTAACCTTCACAGGTGGTAATCCTTTTATGAATTACTCTAATAGACCCTATACTCATATGTAATATGTATATTTGTGTGTGTGTATGTATGTATGTATGTATTGGGAAATAGTTGTAATACAAATGTTAATAAAAGAAATGCAGTTCAAGAAAAATATTGCATCAGTAAGGATCTACTATCAATAAATGTGTATAAATGGAAAAGCTTTGTAAATTTGTAGAAAATTGTTTTATTGATGTTTCAGGATCTCATAACTACTTTGCAGCAGATACAATCTCAAGGAACTTGGTACTGCCATGTAATTTCCCATACTGCCTTATTTACTGACACTAAATCTATTTATAGCAAGGATAGGAGGAGAGTTTAGGAGATATTAAGCTTGGTGGCTTTTTCCAATGAATATCAGTTGGAGGAACACCTGTGGTCAGGCACTTTGGGCCGATCCCCTGAGGGAATGGGAAATAAATCACTCCCATGCTAGACAGGCTTTGACTGTGCTATTGCATATTGCATGTAAGTCTTACTGTTCGATTAGAAGGATTTTTACATAAGTTTGCTATAGCTTCAAAGTTTTAATTCACTGTTTTTTTCTTTATATAACTTCTCTATCTTTTGTTATTTTTTTAAATAAAGCATTAATCACTAAACTTTATAAGATAAGTTATTACATGCAGACC
>NW_007808469.1:0-1018 GCF_000696425.1 Galeopterus variegatus | reverse complement strand
CAATGTATTTTGTTTTATCCTTTGATTTTAATTATTCCACATTTTCAGGTTTTACATTTACTTCTTATAAACATTATACATTTGAATTTGGCTTTTCGTTCTCAGGCTGATAATCCTCATATTTTAGGAAAATTTTTGTCCATTTATATTTAATGTGATTGGGATTTATAGCAAAAATTTTACTGTGCAATTTCTATTTGTCCCATTCATTTTTCTTTTTTATCTTCTCCTTTTGTGACTTGTTTTGGATGTAGTGCCTTAGAATCTGATTCCATTATTTCTCTATTTCTTTTAATGATATACACTCTATGTCTATTCTATTAATAGTTATCTTAGCCCCTTCAATATGCATATTTAAGAACATCTAATGTTTATCAATATATTTGTCATCTCAAGTGATGTACAGTGGGCCCTTGAACAGCACAGGTTTGAACTGCATGGGTCCACTTATATGTGAATTTTCTTCAGTAAATATATCAGAAAAATTTTTGGAGAGAAGTGTAAACAAATGTAAAAATGGAGTATTAAACCATAACTGCATAAAATTAACTATAGTAATACTGTACTACTGTAATAATTCTGTAGCTACCTCCTGTTGCTACTGTGATGAGCTCCAGCATTGCTATGCTTACAATGCTGTGTGATACTAATCATCTCTGTGAGGGCAGTTCATCTCTCCAGTAAACTGCATATCACAGTAAAAAGTGATCTCTGTTGATTTTCTCTTCCTTATGATTTTCTTAAGAATATTTTCTTTAGCTTACTTTTTTGTAAGCATACAATATATAATACATATAACATACAAAATATGTGTTAATTGACTGTTTATGTTATCAGTAAGGTTTCCAGTCAATAGTAGGCTACTGGTAGTTGAGTTTGGCGGGAGTCAAAAGTTATACATGGATTTTCTATTGAGTGGGGGTATGGCATCTCTAACCTTTGTGTTGTTCAAGGGTCAACTGTACTTAATTTCTAGGTTTGCTGCTTTCTAAGGGCAGATTTACTGTGAAGCTAATGG
>NW_007808468.1:0-1018 GCF_000696425.1 Galeopterus variegatus | reverse complement strand
AAAAAAAAAATTAGGAACCAATATTTGCATAGGGACTTAGATATATTGCAAGCAAAATATTACCAAACTTTTGCTTGTGAAACTTTTTACAAAGTTCCAAAAACAATATCAAGGATTAATTGACTTCTTTTCATTATATAACATTTTTTGTTTATTTTTAAATACCCCAAACCTTAAAAAATAACAAATCATAGTTATCTTTTTCACAATAGCCCAGAATTTTAGTTAAGCTACTCTTGTAAAAATGTCGGTAAACAGAGCATAGCGTATATACCACAATATTCCTAACCTGTGGGTGGAAGCCCACCAAAGAATTTAGAAAGTAAATGAGCTGGATAGTTAGAGAACGAGCAGATTAGTTGAAAGACAGATGGGAGACTCAGAAAAATGGCTCTGATGAGCTGACAGAAGATGCTAAATTACAGGATAAGGTACATAAAAGCACTTTGACACATGTAGGAACAAACTGTAACTACTATTAGAAGGTTAAAAATTTAAAGGGAGAAAGTACTTTATATACTGGAATTCATGTATATGGAGATATACATAACAAATTAGCAAAATTTTTCCTTAGTGTTTTAAAATCAGATTCGTGAATTTAACTCCAGAAATTAAAGTCATTTAGGCATTGAGTTCTTTTTTGGCATTCTTGAATTAACATCTCAGTTATTGAAATCAATGGAAAGGAAGAAAAAAAGATATGATATGCCTAGCTGGAATGTTGAGAAAATGACAGGTTTGGTTTATGTTTTTAGATTTTAATCTCATACTAGCTGACCACTACCTAACTATGTTTAACTACCAGAAAGAATTCTTTTAAAAAATGGAACAGATGTGGAAAAAAAACAACAGAAATGAAGGATTGTTGCATAGTAATAAGTAAAATCTCTAAATGCCTCCTAGAGCATATTCATTCAGGTTTTGTTTTTTTTATTGTGTAGGTTAGAAAATCAAAATAATATATATGGTGCCTAATAAGATATTTGGTAAAATAAATATAATTTTTATAGAAACAAAA
>NW_007808467.1:0-1018 GCF_000696425.1 Galeopterus variegatus | reverse complement strand
GGCCCTGCACTACTTTCTGTAGTCCCTCTACACCTGCCAGGGACTGAAGGTAACAGGGCCTGATTTGAGGGTTGCAGTCTTAGAGGCCTTATGGCTTCCAAAGGAGGGTGTAAGGTGGTTAGAAGAATTCTGGAAAGGAGAAAATTGGAACTGACCAGAAAACCCAAACTTTTAAAGTAGGAGCACTTTAATTCAAACAACCCTACCCTTTGCTCCAAATCCTAAAAGTCCGTATTGTTGACCTCTCCTTTTGTGCCAAAGCCCCACAATTCAAGCTAGGCTGGGAGGTGGACATGCCCAGGTTCTGCTTTGTGAACTTGGGCTTGCAGCAATAAGCAGGTAAAAGAGATGGGAGGGTAAGGCCGGACTGACCGACTGGAGTGCCCCTGTCAGTCTCAACCAGGCAGCCTCCGCTCTGCTCTAGGCAGTTGAAGCCATGGGAAACCAGGGCCCTGTGCAGCCACATCTTCTGATTTCTTGAGAGAAGCCAGAACGCTATTTTTTTTTCAGCAGCTGGCCAGTACAGGAATTGAACTGTGTACCTTGGTGTTATCAGCACCAGGCTCTAACCAACTGACCAGAACACTGTTTTTATGTGATCTCTTCCTAGTTTAAAACATTAGCTACTATTTTAGGAACACTGAAAATAGGGGGCTGGCTGGTTATCTTGGTTAGAGCATGGTGCTGATAACACCAAGGTCAAGGGTTCAGATCTCCTTACTAGCCAGCTCCCCAGTAAGAAGAAGAAGAAAAAAAAAATCATTGAAAATAAAGTACAACTGCAGGTTGTTTGGGATTCTCAGGCTATTCCTTTGTAACCTTGGTTAGGTCCCTTTCCTCTTATAAATGTAAAGAGAATTCTGCTTCTTGGGCCGGCCCGTGGCTCACTTGGGAGAGTGTGATGCTGATAACACTAAGGCCACGGGTTTGGATCCCTATATAGGGATGGCCAGTTCACTCACTTGGGAGAGCGTGGTGCTGAGAACACCAAGTCAAGGGTTAAGATCCCCTTACTGGT
>NW_007808466.1:0-1018 GCF_000696425.1 Galeopterus variegatus | reverse complement strand
TTTTCTCAAGTTGCTCCATCGAAAATGTCCAGGGCAGAGAGTTGTAGAGAAATGACCTCATTTAGGAATGTGATTTCTCTGCTCTTTTTCTCTTGCATAGCTTTCTCTGTCTCTCTGCTTATACAGGATTTCCTGCTCTTCTCAGCAGAGACTTCTACTGAGTCCTTGAAAAGACCTTGACCCTCAGCCAGACACTGTAATAACATTTCTGCTGATGTTACCCATCCAATAGCAAACCCATCTGAGTAACTCATGAGTTGATTCTCTCTTGTCTCAGTCCAACCCCTGTAGATAATATGAAGGGTAAAAAATATATGAAAGCAATTATGTAATATCTGTTATAGAACTATGTATGAACAACAAATATTTTAAAAATGTATTGGTTCAAAAATACTTGCACACCATACCACAATGAGATTTAACTTATCTCTGTTACTTACTCCAAGAGGTTGCAAATTCTCTGAGGGCAATCCAAGATACAGGAATAGTATAAGACCATCTCATTTATAGTGCCAAGTAATTTGAATGGCACTAATAAAAATACTCAAAAAGGTTGAAATCATAAAAAATAGTGTTTCTAGAGAACATTTCTTTCTTTTTTTTTCTTTAAAAGCAAGGTGTTGTAAAGCATGCATCACCTTCTGTCATTCTCATACGAAGCCTCCAGAAGAGTAAAAATAAGTTTAGAGGGAACACAGATGCTGATGTATCATGGTTTTGTCTCTCCCTGTAAAGCTCTTTCTCTTTTCCCCATATGTCAAATTTTTACCTATACTTTAATATAGAACTCAAAAATCACTTCTTCCATAAAGTTTTCCTGACACTCTTTGCACCCCAAGAGGAGGTAATCCTGATAAACTAAGAAGTCCTATAAGAAAAGCATTATGTTTCATTTATCTTTGCATCTTCAGCCAGGGGCACTGTGTTTGACACAAAATAGTTGTTCAATGAACATACGTGGAATTAGTTTGCCCCTCCAAATTTGCAAAACACTTAATTCCCAACCACTTTTTAAAAA
>NW_007808465.1:0-1018 GCF_000696425.1 Galeopterus variegatus | reverse complement strand
CTATTCAGGATCTTTTGTTGTTCCATATGAATGTTAGGATTGTTTTTTCTATTTCTGTGAAAATTGTCATTGGTATGTTTATGGGGATTGCACTGAATCTGTAGATCACTTTGGGTAGTATGAACATTTTCACAATGTTAGTTCTTCCTATCTAAGAGCATGGAATGTCTTTCCATCTTTTTGTGTCCTTTATAATTTCGTTCAAGAGTGATTTGTAGTTCTCACTTCCTTGGTTAACTTTTTTCCTAGGTATTTTATTTTTCTGGTGACTGTTGTAAATGGACTAGCTTTCTTGATTTCTTTTTCTGCTAGTTCATTGTTGATGTTAAAAATGCTACTGATTTTTGCATGTTGATTTTTTATCCTGCAACTTTACTGAAATTATCTATCAACTCTCCACCACACAACCAGCCTCCTCAAGGTGGCATTGCATCTGGAATCTGAAAAGCAATAATCACTACCATCAATGCACAAGAAAGAATGAAACCCACTTAGTAAAACAAAAATGCAAATGAGAAAGAGAAAGAAACCTTATCTAACCACCTCAATAAACCAACAAACATGGAAGGCAAATAATAAAAAGAGAAGAAGGGAACAAACAATATGTAAAAGATCCAAATGAAAATTGATACAATGCTAGAAGTAAGTCAATACCTTTCAATAATATTATATATTTTTTTATAATTAAGAAGTGATTAAACAGGGTTGAACACATATTAAACATGTTTAAATTAAGAAAATTCAGACATTATTATAAAAATTACACAGATATTTATTTATTCATTTTTTCCTTTTTTGTCTTTTTTACTGACCGGTAACGGGATCGCAACCCTTGGTGTTGCGCCCACACCGCACTCAGCCAGTGAGCAGGAACCAGTCTCCACATGGGATCCGAACCCTCGGTGGGAGCGCCACCACGCTCCCAAGCGGCGCGCTCTCCAGTGCGCCACCGGGCCAGCCCAAAATTACACAGATATTTAAATTGGCTAGGAAATACAAATATTCTGTGGAATATTTA
>NW_007808464.1:0-1018 GCF_000696425.1 Galeopterus variegatus | reverse complement strand
CTGTAAAACCCTTGGAAGAAAACATAGGAGTAAATCCTTATGATGTTGATTAAGGTAATAGATTCTTAGATATGACATCAAAACCACAAGCAACAAAGGAAAAAATAAATTGGACCTCATCAAAATCAAAAACTTTGGTCCTTCAAAAGATACTATCAAGAAAGTGAAATGGCAGCCCACAGAATGGGGGAAGAAATGTTTTCAGCCATATATCTGATAAAGGAACTTGCATCCAGCTACTTCTAGGAAAATGCAGCATTCAATAAAGAGTAGGTTTGTGAAAAGAGGTCAAAGTCTAGTGTTTGGATGTGAATGTTTCTTAATTTGAAAAGTAGAACTCTTACAAAATTATTGCCTCCTCATTTCTTTCAGAATAAAAATTTATAATCTAGCTTAAAATTAGTAAGCATCTCTTTCAACTCAAACTGTCCATTTCTGAGATAAGGTGTAAACTCCAACTTTGAGTGAGCATTCCTTAGTCCAGGAATCCTTGGCCCTGAGGTATGGTTGAATTTATGAACAAGGCATCTCTTGTTTTAATTCTAGACTTTGCTTGTAATACTGCTCAAATTCCAGCTATTCTTCCAAGATTTTACAAATTTTGCTTCCTTTTTAAATGAGAATTTTAAAATAAAAGAGCCCAAGTATCCTTCTGAATCAGTCATAAGGTATAGTAACTTGATTACTATTTTAGAATCAATGATCTGAATTGTATTTTGCAATTTCCTTACTCCAGAATACTTTGCCCTATCAGCTGCATCCTGAACCATGGTCTTAGTTGTGTTAGACATTCCTCTTAACTCACCAAAAACTGAGTCCAAGCCAGGAAAATCTAAAATTGTCTTTTCCATTTCCTACCATTAAATAAGTGGCTCTGAAAATGTTTCTTGCATGGAAGCAGTGGTGAAAATTTCTTCTTTGCTATTAAGTTACTAAAGAGGATGAAAACCTGTTTTAGTTTTTAAATTTTCTATTAAAGAATTGATTACTTTATTGGGGTAAACCATGTGAATTAATG
>NW_007808463.1:0-1018 GCF_000696425.1 Galeopterus variegatus | reverse complement strand
CACATTGGAGATCAAATTTCCACATGAGTTTTGTAGGGGACAATACATCCAAACTCCATCAGCTACTGAGGAGTAGAATCAAGTACGGAATACCAGGCTCTTCTGCCACCAACACCAGAAAATGTAGATCCATCCTTCATCCCTGTTAATAAATAACGTCTAGATATAGTAGAATAGGAGAAAACCAAGGGCATACTTACACTGACAAATAATTCAAGGGATTAGGACATTTTAAAAAGATAGGTTGGTAGTTGTCAAAAGCAACCTAGAAGGCATTCTAAAATTTATTATAGATAGTATATGATAGCATGATGATACAATGGAAAGTACATGAGCTGACATCAAAAAGTCTTGAGTTTACTCCTGCCTTTGCTACTTTTTTCCTTTTTCTTTTTGTGAAGTATGTTGAGGTAAATGCCACATATTTCACCTCTATAAACATCAATGTACATCTCTGTAAACAGACATTCTCTATCTATAACACTATTATTCTAACAAAATTAATAATAATTCTTGATATCATTTAATATAGCCAGCTCATAATCAGATTTTCCCGACTATCTCATAAATGCCTTTTCACAGTTTGCTTATTGGAAGCAGGATCCAAAGTCTTAATGTTTCATTTGGCTGGTATATTTAAGTCTCTATTTACCTAGAGGGATGCTTCCTCATGTTCAATACCACTGACTTGTTACAAAAACCAAGTCAGCTGTCCTGTAAACATGTCCCATGTTCTGTGATGTCACTTCCTTTTGGCATCAACTTAACTTTGTTTGTCTACCTCAAGGGTCAGCAAACATTTTCTATAAAAGGATGAGATAAATATTTTAGTTTTTGTGGGCTATATGGTCTCTACTCAACTCTATGCAACTACTCAACTCTGTTACTTCAGCACAAAAGCAGCTACATACAACATGTAAACAAATCAGAGTGGCTGTTTAATAAAACGTTATTAAAAAAGAAAATAGGCAATAGGTTGGATATGACTGAGAGGATAGTTTGCCAACCTCTGCTGCAG
>NW_007808462.1:0-1018 GCF_000696425.1 Galeopterus variegatus | reverse complement strand
ATACTCAAGAAATATCAAAACCCACCAATAAAATTAAAATGCTAACAATAAAGAGAAAAAAGTTTATCTACCATCCCAAGAAACCAACAAACACAGAAGAAAAACAGTAAATCTTAAGGAAAGGAACAAAAGATACTGAAGACATCCAAACAAAAATCATTAAAGTGCTAGGAGTAAATCAATACCTTTCAAAAACAACTCTTAATGTAAAAGGATTAAATTCCCCTCTCAAAGACACAGACTGACTTGATTAAAAAGGTGTACCCAACAATATGCTGCTTTCAAGAGACTCATCTCACTTGTAAAGACACACAAAGACTAAGAGTGAAAGGATGAAAAAGATATACCATACAAGTAGAAAAGAAAAATGAGCTGGAGTAACTATTATTTATATCAGATAAAATAGACTTTAAACCAAAAACCATAAAAGAGGTAAGGAAGTTCACTATATAATGATAAAAGGATCTATCCATTAAGAAGACATAACAATTATAAATATATACACACGCAAATCGGAGCAGCCACATTTATAAAGCAAACACAATTAGAACTAAAGAATGAAATAGTCACAAATACCATAATAGCAGTGGGCCTGAACACTCCACTCTCAACATTGAACAGACCATCTAGGAAAAAAATCAACAGCGAAATACAGGATCTAAACAACACGTTAGAACAACTGGACTTCACAGATGTCTACAGAATAATCCATCCAACAACCTCAGAATATTCATTCTTCTCATGAGCACATGGACCATTCTCCAGTATAGATCACATTTTAGGTCACAAATGAAGTCTCAATATATTCAAAATAATTAGACTTATTCCATGTATTTTTTCAGATCACATTGGATTAAAATTACAGATCAATAACAAACCTAACTCTGGAAACTCTACAAATGAATGGAAATTAAACAACATTCTAGTTAATGATATATGGGTCCAAGAAGATATTAGACAGGAAATCAAAAAATGTATTGAAACTAGTGAAAACAATAACACATCATACCAAAACCTG
>NW_007808461.1:0-1018 GCF_000696425.1 Galeopterus variegatus | reverse complement strand
CAGCGGATCAGGTCTGGCTTCTCTGCAGAGGTTGATAAAACTTGTTTAGGGGCAGAATCAGTGTTCAGCTTCATCAGAAGAATGGCAGCAGTCTCTCAGTGGTGAGCATTTTTCTTCAAACCTGGAAAACATCTTTTTAACCAAGGAGGAGGGTAAGACAGAATTTCAATCCAAATGAGAATATAAGGTATCTGATCAGGGTGTCCGGGTTTTCTGAAAATGACCTGTCTGACAGCCTGAGCTAAGGGGAGGCTAAGAGAGCCCTCTGATGGACAGCGACACTGAAGCCTGGCCAATCAATTTCACAAAGGACTCGCAAGACTTCAGGGCCCACAGAGGCCTTCTGCAGCCTTCTCTCGGAAGGTGTGAAAGTTCATAAGAAAACATTGGAGGACAGTTGGTCTGGAGGATCCTTGTCCCACAATGTCCTGTGGAGCTGAAATGGCCAAGCTACACTTATAGCAGACAACACAAAACGAAACTAGATGAACAAAAGGACTTAAACACAGACCAAAACTAACAAACAATACACATATAATAAAAGATTTTAAAATCAAAACGGAAGTCCCAACAACCTAAAAAAGGTCCCAACGGATCAGAACGATGTCTCGTTTGATCCAGGGAAAGAGGCATCTACGACTGCATCCAGCCTAGCCTTTTTCCCAACCAAGGAGTCGACTCACCAAATTCGATGGCATCTGCCGTGGGTTTGTCTCTCTGGGGCTGAAGAACGTCTTTTCAGGAATTCCCCCCTAGAGATCCAAAAAGTCCCATGGCCTAAAGGACGGTTCTCGAGAGGCTTAAGGGATCCCGGACGAGCCCCCAAATGTTATGGTCAACGTCCGATGGGTAAAAGAAACTTGCCCACGAGAACCGGGTGATAGGAAAAGGGAAAGAGTTTATTTCTGGCAGCCAGGGCTATGCAGGCCAATCGAAGTGTGCAGCCCCGAGTTGAAACTCTTGCAGCTTTTATTTTTAGCTAGGCAGGAATTTTTCATGCCTGACACAATCTAGCCAA
>NW_007808460.1:0-1018 GCF_000696425.1 Galeopterus variegatus | reverse complement strand
CCAGCCAACCTTCCCATAGGGGTCAATGTTATGGCTGTGGGGAACAAGGTCATTTCAAAAGGGATTGTCCCAACCGGAAAAATAAAAACCTTCCCTCCACGCGGTGCCCTAGGTGCGGTAAGAGGCTTCATTGGAAGCGTGAGTGCCGGTCTAAGTTTGACAAGGACGGAAAGCATTTAAACTAGAGGAGGGGCAATCCCCAGCCCCATCACCCCAAGGGGATACAAAGCCAGCACCTCCATGCCCTACCAGGCAGCCAGTACCCCAGGCTCATTGGACTATACCTATAGTTCTTGGTTTAAGACCAAAAATGAATCTTAAAATTCAAGGCCTTGTTGACATGGGGGTGGATCGAACAGTACTTAGATGGGAAGAAGTCCCTTCAAGCTGGAAGTTAGTTCCAGAGCCCCAAATTTTGGAGGTAGGTGAAAAACCCCAACGTGGGAAACCCATGAAATCCTTCACTGGGAAGATGCTGATGGCACAAAAGGGGAAGTAAAACCTCTCATTGCTGCCGGATTGGCGGCCAACCTGTTAGGCCAAGATGTTCTAGGCCAAGCAGATGCTTTCATTACCACTTACCATAAGGCCCTTTATGAAGATATCCTAGATGAGGAGGAGTATCAGCAACAGTTTAATCTCCCCTGTTTCCCAAACTATAGGGGGACCCCATTTTTCAGGACCTAAGAAATCATCTGCCTCTCCCCAGGGTCAAGTTCCCGGAAACCCCTCATAAACAGATGGCCGGTCACCCCCAATCCTAGAGGCCACTGCTCCCTTGGTGCCCCCCATCTGTTGGGTAAATGGGCCACCAGTTTGGGTAGAGCAGTGGCTGATAATAAATTGCAGGCCAAATTGTCAATGAGCAGCTCCAAGCAGGGCATATTTGCCCATCCACTAGCCCCTGGAATACTCCAGTATTTGTAATCAAAAAGGCCTCTGGAAAGTGGAGAATGTTACAAGACCTTAGAGAGGTCAATAAAAGAATGATCCTTCAGGGCATGCCACAGAGAGGACT
>NW_007808459.1:0-1018 GCF_000696425.1 Galeopterus variegatus | reverse complement strand
GGTATAAATGGAAAACCAATTGATGAAGAAGCTTCCTTACAGAAAGATTTTAAGTGCTGTCAGGGTGCCTCCTTCCCCCACTGAGTGAAGTGAAGGGACTTCTGTAATCATTTAGAAGGATCTAATCAGTTAGACATGTCTGCCCTTAAAGTGGAGTATTTGCAGATTGACACCCTACTCACACCTTAAAAATGGCTAAGGGAAAGATACTCTAGAAAGGCTGGGAACACAGAGTAAATGGAGAACAGTGGAGTCGAATATGCAGATTTCCTGTTGTCCAATCCATAAGTTAAACGAGCACAGGTATTGATATTTGACTTCGTAGCACACAAATACATATAATCAATTATACTTCCATAAAATAAAATAAAATAAAATAAGGTCTATTTAAAATCCTTCAGAGGTATTTGCTTGAAAAAATCCATGAAGAGGTATAACTTGCAAGAACAGAAGTTCATGATGCGATAATTATCAAGTATTAATACAATATAAGATTTACAATGTCTCTGACATATATTTTCTTATGTGTCTCTTACAAGAAATTGAAATAGGTTAGGTAGTAATTGTTGCTTTCATTTTCTATAGAAGGGATTTAGGTTCAGAGAAGCTCAGCACCTTGTTCAAGATCATAGCACATTTAAAAAGCTTAAAATTTTGTTTTTGAATCTATACACTGTGGTCTTCCTAGTTTATCTGGTGAATTGTATCTGTGTAATCCTTTATAATATTCTTTAGAGTTTAGAATAATTTGAAGTATTGTATCTTCCCAAAGCTTAAGTATTTTTACTTTATATCAATATATATTGGGATTCAAATAAAACTTTCCTGAAACAATTTTAAACATTTTTTGTTGAAGGGTAGTAAGTAGTCTCATACTCATAGCTTGTAAAGCTGAAAAGTAAATCTTGCTTTTCCTCCCAGAATTTAGAATTCAATAACTGTGAAAATATCAGAATACTTTTTGTTGTTAGTACTGAGATCTGATTTCTGTGACAGTAGTTTGACAATCCCACTTATT
>NW_007808458.1:0-1018 GCF_000696425.1 Galeopterus variegatus | reverse complement strand
TTTTATAACTAAGAAGCAATTTTAAGAATGAAATTGGTGATTCCTTAAATACTTCTACATTTGTACCAAAAAAAAGAAATTTTCTTTTTTTATTTTATTCTATTTTTATGAATACTGAGTTTCCTCATTGTGGATCTGACAATGCAGTTTAAGAATTTGGTTTGAAAATCAGTTGCTGTATAAACTTCAAACAACTGCATTTTTTTCCAGAAAAACTGCACTTTTTCTAATGTGACATAGGTGTGTTTTCTCCTCTCAATGTGTGCACATAACTTCTGTGGCAAGTTGGGCATTGCTATAACCAAATCCAAATTGGAGACAAACCTTAGCCAGAGGCTCAGAGGCTTCTTGGTCTGGCAGTGCTTGGGCGTGAGAGATGTTTGAGGTGCATAGACGAAGACTAGACTGTGGGAAGGTGTAGCATATGACAAAAAGGCTGGATTTTTTTTAGAGGAAATAGGGTCTTTAGCTCAGCAGAGCTTTGGGCATTTTAAAAAGATAGTGCTATCATTGTAAGATATGCCAAAAATTATCCATTAGAAAATTTTAGTTGAATTTCTGAGAATGGTACAGGAGCCAAACATTTGTAGGAAGAAGTGAAGTCTTCTCATGTGATTGCTCAATTGGACAAATGCACTTTAGGCTTGTGTTTTGGAATTCTTAACAGCGGGTTCCAGGATGGAGTTTTGGCACTGAGAATCACTGTTATACAGGACAGAAACGTGGAGGCTGACTTGGCTTTGAAATTCTACATCGCGGTGGCTTCTTTGCTTTCTTGGTGACTTTAAGCTCAGTGTCTTGATGCAAATTTGGGCTCATTTTGTTTTGTTGTTGTTTTATTTTGTTGCAAGGAATGAAATTCAAACTACTTGCTTCCCCTCTGCAAATGGGGATAAGGGTGGGAACAAACTGTAGAAATGGAGATGTGCTTCTGACCTCAAGTGGGGAAGGCCTGGAGATTCAGACTTTCCCGTGAGTTGGAAGGCATCAATTTCTGTCTTTCCCGGTTTTTACAGAT
>NW_007808457.1:0-1018 GCF_000696425.1 Galeopterus variegatus | reverse complement strand
AGGCTACACCATTTTGCAGTCCCACCAACAGCATGGGAGGGTTCCTTTTATTTCACATTCTCACTAGCATTTGTCGTTCTTGGTCTTTTGGATATTAGCCATTCTAACTGGAGTGACATGGTATCTCAAAGAGGTTTTGATTTGCATTTCCTGAAGGCTGAGTGATGTTGATCATTTTTTTATATGTCTGTTGGCCATTCTTATATCTTCCTTTGAGAAATGCCTATTCAGCTTCTTTGCCTGTTTTTTGATTGGGTTACTTGACTTTTTGCTGTTAAGTTGTTTGAGTTTGTTGTATATTCTAGTTGTTAATCCTAGCTGTTAAGAGTGTTTTTGTAGTCTTTAGACTGTTCTATATATAGTATCAGGTCATCTGCAAACAGGGACAATCTCACTTCATCTTTTCCAATCTGGATGACCTTTATTTCCTTCTCTTGCCTGATTGTTCTAGCTAGTACTTTGAACACTATGTTGAATAGGAGTGGTGAGAATGTGTGTCCTTATCTTGTTCCTGTTCTTAAGGGAAAGTCTTTCAATTTTTCTTCATTTAGGATGATATTGGCAATTGGTTTGTCATATGTGGTTTAAACTGTGTTGAGATACTTGCCTTCTATACCCAACTTATAGAATTTTTATCATGAATGAATGTTGAATTTTGTCAAGTGATTTTTCTTTATCATGAATGAATGTTGAATTTTGTCAAATGCTTTTTCAGTGTCTAAAGAGATGATCATATGGTTTTTGTCTTTGATTTTATTGATGTGGTGTGTCACATTTATTGGTTTGCATATATTGAACCAGTCTTGCATCCTTGGAATGAATCCCACTTGATCATGGTGTATAATTTTGTGTATATGTTGCTGTATTCTGTTAGCTAGTATTTTATTGAGGATTTTTGTATCTATATCCACCGATTATATAGGCCTGTAGATTTATTTTTTTGTTGTATCTTTGTCTATGACTTTTTTGTTTAGTTTTGTTTTGTTTGAGAAAGAGAGATTTGGCCAGCAGATAATAT
>NW_007808456.1:0-1018 GCF_000696425.1 Galeopterus variegatus | reverse complement strand
CTTAACCGATAGACTGTGAGTGCTCCTAGAACTAGGATATTATTTATATTAACTATAGTATCTAATGCATAGTAGATGCATAGTAAATGTTTTAATGAATCATTAATCAAAAGGGATTATACAATTCCTATATATCAAAACCAAATACAAAAAGAATTGGGAAAAAAACATATTGAAGAGGAAAAATAATTTCAATGTGTATATCATAAAAATTTTTAAATGTCCAAAATCAGAACCGTAAAATTCTCCGTGGGACTAGGTCCACCCAAAGCTTTCCCCATTCCAACTGACAACAATTTCCTCTTTGCACTTGCCAAGTCCAAAACTTTGGATGGTTCCTTAATACCTCTCTTTCTCTTGCAACCTTCATTTTATTCATCAATCCTATTGCCTTTAATTTCCAAATACATACACACTCTGGCAACCTTTCATTACTTTTTTGTTATACCTCTGTCCCATGGTAATCTCCATGACTAGGTTACTGCCATAACACCCTAAATAGTGTTCTTGGCCTGTAATTCTCGGGTTTTTGTATAATAGCAGCCAGAACAATCTCTTTATATTGAAAAATTGAATGCTGGAGTACTTTGGGAGGTTTTGCCTACTTGCAAAGCTTTCCAACCATTTTGTGAATTAGCAGTGGTTCTTTGAAGCTCTAATGGATCCTAAGTTTTCCAAAGCTACCGTCATCAATAAATATTCACAACAATGATATTCATTGTACTGATCATCAGGATACCTTTTTTCTATGGCTACATATATTCCATGTTTGGAACAGAAGTCTACATATGGCTTGAATTTGTAATCCAGTGTTCCTGCATCTCTAATTCTGTTGTTTTGCATGTGATGAATATCATGTGGATTATCAAAATTCCAAAGGAATGCACCAAAATCATCTTTCATCATATAGAAGAAAGTAAAAAAAAAAAAATCTTCAAAATAAAAAATTTGACTAAAAATAGGCCACTGATAAGAAAACTTCATTATTATCTTACATTATATCTGAAGATAGAATAAA
>NW_007808455.1:0-1018 GCF_000696425.1 Galeopterus variegatus | reverse complement strand
AGAGCCCTTTGTATACTGTGATACCTGTCTCTGTTGGGGGAATGCATAGGAGTCTTGAAGCTGGAAAAGTATACCAAAAACATCATTTCTGCCTCTCCTTGGTGTTGTTTTTTGTCAAATTCCTTACTATTTCCAGGCTTCAGTTTTTCATCTCTACAATGGGATAATATAACCTGCCTTGTTGTGTTTGGGAAATAATAGATAACATCCATGTCTATGTCTACATGGTCCTTACACATAGCAGTTATTCAATGAGTTATATATTTATTAATGCATGTTGTCATTGTTATGGTTTACCCATATCCACAGGGAAGCTATGTACATACTGAGTAAGAGTATGTGCTTTAGAGTTTGACTTATGGAGTCTGGATTTTCCCACCATAGCAAACTAGCCAAGAGACTGGGTGAGTCTACTTGCTTCTCCACATCCCGTCTGTACCGAGGAGTGAAGGTGCCCATCTCAGAAGGCTGAAGGGCCATGTGTGGAGGTCTTTGTGGTGCCTGGACATGGGAGTGATGATGGTGGCGTCTGGGTGCTTGCATCACCCCCAGGCCGTGCCCCTCTCAGGGTGGTGCCATCCCTGAGATACTGAGGCTCTCACTTGGGAGCATGGCAGCACAACCCACGAGGAACTTCCTCTGGGCGTGGGCTCCCCAAGAGCAAGTTCTGCTTCCTGTGGGATCCCTCCATCGGCAAGGCAGATTCGCTTCCAAAATATGTCCAGTGTCTCAGAGACTAGTTGAGATATTCAGCATCTTACCTGATATTGACTCATCCCACACAATCCGTCTCAGAGGAACAAAGCCTTTGTTTTGTATTTCTATGAAGATTTGTGATGTCTGTGATGTCTGGAGTTGACCAGATGCTGTCTGTCATGGGTTGTATTTTTCCAGAGTTCAATGACCAGGGCTGACATTTTACAAATATGTTCAGCTGTGTTCAAAAACAAAGTTGATAAATCTCAAGAAACTTAAATAGTTTTCCTGAAATCTTTTATTTATTTATTTATTCTTTTTT
>NW_007808454.1:0-1018 GCF_000696425.1 Galeopterus variegatus | reverse complement strand
ACTTGATCATGGTGTATAATTTTTTTGATGTGTTGCTGTACTCTGATTGTTAATATTCTGTTGAGGATATCTGCATCTATGTTCGTCAAGGATATTGGCCTATAATTTTCTTTTGTTGTATCTTTATCTGGTTTTGGTATCAGAATGAGTTTGGGAAAATGGCTTCTGTTTCAATTTTTTGGAAACATTTTAAGAGAAGTGGTATTAATTCTTTAAAGATTTGATAGAATTCAGCTGTAAAGCCACCCAGTCCTGGGCTTTTCTTTGTTGGAAAACTGCTGATTACTGCTTTAATCTCATTGCTTCTTATTTATCTGTTTGGGTTTTCTATTTCTTGGTTCATTCTTGGTAGTATGTATGTGTCCTGAAATTTACACATTTCCTCCAGGTTTTCATATTTGTTGGCTTACTGTTTATAATAATCTCTAATGATTCTTCGTATTTCTGTGGTATCAGTTGTGATGTCTTCCCTTTCATTTCTGACTTTTGTTATCTGGGTCTTTTTTTTTTTTAATCTAGCTAATTGTCTATTTTATTTATCTTCTCAAAAATCCAACTTTTTGTTTCATTGATCTTTTGTATCATTTTTTGTGTCTCTATTTCATTTAGTTCTGCCTTGATCTTAATTACTCCTTTCCATCTATTACTTTTAAGATAGGGTTGTTGTTTTTCCAGTTCTTTGAGGCATAGTGTTAGGACACTTATTTGGAGTCATTCCATTGTTTTGAAATAAGTGTTTTTTGCAATAAACTTTCCTCTTAGTCCTGCTTTAACAATATCCCACAGGTTTTGGTATGATGTATCTTTATTTTCATTAGTTTCAAGAAAGTTTTTGATTTCCTGTTTAATTTCTTCTTGGACACATATGTCATTAAGGAGTTTAGTTCCCATGCACTTGAATAGTTAACATGCACTTGAATAGTTTCCAGAACTTTGCTTGTTATTGATTTCCAATTTTAATGCATTGGTGGTCTGAAAAGATACTTGGAATGATTTGTTTTTTAAAATTTGCTGAGAC
>NW_007808453.1:0-1018 GCF_000696425.1 Galeopterus variegatus | reverse complement strand
TGACTCATTTAAAACCCACCATAACTGATCTGCTTTGCTGATATTAAAAAACATTCTTTGCTGTCCATATCCATATCCAACCTGGTAATACCACGAACTCCCAAGTTTAGGCCCATTGACTTTTTACTGGTTCCAAACACATCTGGAAGGCCTGTTTTCCCATCCCTATTGGGGCACTCATTCATCCTTTAAGATGGTTCCAAATGCACCTGCTCAGTGAAGTCCCTTCTGTCTCTTCCTCCCATGCTCTGCCCCCGAGTGCTTCGTTCACCACTCCGTGCCAGCTCCCATCATGGTGGGATGAAGCTATTTGCCTAGCTCCCTGTCCTCCTCACTGTGGGGCCACAGTCAGATTCAATATGGGGGCTCCAGAGCTCAGCCCCTAATAACAGCTCTGCACATGTTTGTTGAATGAATAAGTGAATGGGCCAAGATGGGATGCTGGAGGAAAAGGTAAAAGTGATTTAGTTCCTTCTACAATTATGCTTTGTCCTATACCCTGCACATAGTGTTAGAGGCAGAGGAAATTGGCACCAACATGCCTTTCTAAATCCCCATGGACATGTTTATATTTAAAAAACATGTTTTGAATTCATACAGATACTAACAAATAAGCGGCAGGGGGGAAACGGAAACCTCTTCTTTCCAATAGAATGCCAAATAATGAATGTAGAAGAAAAGATTCATCCAGGAAAGTACCGTTTTGCAGCCATTGAAGTATTAATTGATTCAGGTGAGATCATTAGTTGATACCAAAACCACTGGGTGAAATGTTGTTGAGGAACAGGTTGTTTACACAGTGTCAAAGTATCTCCTGCAGATTACTGATTATTTACAAAGGGGAAAAGATATCTTTAGAGTGGAGAAATCTGACAGATACCATCTTCACCAAATGACCAAAATCAACTTCACTGATAACAGGACAAACTGACATCTGGTACCTCCCAGTGTGTTGAGGAGGTCATGACATCTTATGTAGTTTTCCTGCCAAGACCCTATAGTATTTGGGAATCAAATC